>NC_142171.1:27752474-28062296 GCF_029865625.1 Vigna umbellata | reverse complement strand
TTTAATTTAATTTATATTATATATATATATATATATTTATTGTAATTTTATTTAAATTTTATTTTAAAAATTTATAAAATATTTTTTTTAAATATTCGCAATATTCATGGGTATCCACAAATTTTAAAATATCTGCAGATATTTTATAAACAGGTATCCACGCGGCTAGTAGACAATTCTTTTTTATGTTGTGAGTCGAATAACAAATAGGTACTATCACTAGTGTAAAAAAAGGCTTTTAACTTCACCCCTTTGACGTTAGATTACTAAATATCCAACGTAAAAAATGACCGATGACATTTTCGCAAATAAAATAACTATTTAGAGGTCGACTTTGGGGACTTCGACATTTATACTTATGAACACGTCAGCTCCCCCCACATGGACGCTAAAACTATGCTAGAAATTATTTTTTTATTGGTCTTTAGACGTCAGACTTGAGAGCCCTCGACGTCTAAGGGCAATTTAGACGTCAGATACCCTTGTTTGACGCCAAAATGGTCAGCCAGAATCCCAAAAGTCATTTTTTTTTACTCCATTTAGATGTCTAATCCCGTCACCCTAACGTCTAATTAGTATTTAGACGTCAGCCCACCTTCATCAGACGCCTAATGACTTGTAGAGATAGATAAAAAATGACTATTCCATTGCCCTTATACTTCGGCTTGTCAGCCCCGACGTCTAAATAGCCCTTAGATGTTGGCCCCCCAAAGTTGGACGCCAAAAGGCTCCGCCAAAATAAATTTTTAAATGCTTTAGACGTGGGCTTGGTAGGCGGACCGACGTGTAAATCACTATAGACGTCGCCCAGGTGTAAGACCCATGAAAAATATCTATAGTAGTAAATTTTAGCATTTTATTAGTAATAATAATTTTAATGGATAGAAAGTATAATTAAATAGAAAATTATGGTAGAAAAATTAAAATTTTTGATATAAAATTATAGTAATTTCAGAAAGAAGGGTTCGAAGTTTTGAGAACCTATTTTAGAAGATTTTGTGAAAAAAAATAATAATGGATAAGCACTCCACGTTTGAAGTCAATTATTGAGGGATCACATATGTCAAGTGGTAATTAAAATATTAATATAATAAAATAATATTAAAATAATAAATAATATTAAAAAAATTGTTAAATAATAAATTTTTTGGACTATAAATAGCCATGAGAGGGGAGGTTATTCTGCACAAAGAGAGGAAGAATCAAGTGAGAAATCTTGAGAAATAGAGAAGAAAGAGTTAGGAAGAAATTTTTAGTTGCAAGAAGAGTAGTGATTTTGAAGGGTTTTCGGGGAAATAAATTCTAAGCAAGAGATTAAGTTTGGAATAGAGGTAGGGGGAGCTAACCTTTCTAAGCTTTTATATTATGATTTAGTATTGTTTTATTACTATTCATGTCTTGAAATTCTGTGTCAATACTGTTAATGAAAAACATATGTGCTTGTTGTATATCTATTTATATTGAATTTCTGTGTTAATATTATGCTGTTGTTTTGAAGAAATCGATATATGGACTGAAACAAGCTTCCTGACAAATGATATCTAAAATTTAATGATACCATAACTTCATATGGTTTTGTAAAGAACACCCTTAACCAATGTATATACATAAAGATCGATGGTGTTGTTATTTTGGTTCTATATCTTGACGACATTCTTCTTATTGCTAATAATATTGGTATGTTACAGGATGTAAATAAGTTTCTTTTTAGCAACTTTGAAATGAAAGATATGAATGAGACATCTTATGTGATAGGAATAGAAATATTCCGTAATAGATCACATGGATTCTTAAGTTTGTCTAAACAAGGTTATGGTAACAAAGTGTTAGAGTGATTTAGAATGGAAAAATGCTCTCCTAAAGTAGTTCCAATTCAGAAAGGGGACAAATTTAGTCAAATGGAATGTCCTAAGAACGATTTGGAACGAAAGGCCATGAAGTCCATTCCTTATGTGTCAATGGTTGGGAGTTTGATGTATGCTCAAACTTGTACTTAACTAGATATCAGTTTTGTTGTTGGAATGTTAGGTTGATATCAAAGTAATCTTAGAATGGATCATTAGAAAGCTGCAAAGAAAGTTCTTAGGTACTTACAAGGTACCAAAGACTACATGCTCACCTACACAAGGTCATATAATTTTGAAGTGATGGGCTACTCATATTCAGACTATGTTGGATGTGTGGTTTCGAGAAAATCCACAATTAGGTATGTTTATTTATTGGATGAGGGAGAAATTTCTTGGAATTTAGTACTTCCACCATGGAGGTTGAATTTGTTGCATGCTTTGAGGCCATTGTTCATGCATTGTGGTTGTGGAACTTTGTTTTGAGACTTGGTATTATTGACAATATTGCTAGGCTGGTAAGATTTATTGTGATAATTCCACAATCGTCTTCTTCTCTAAAAATGACAAGTACTCAAAGGGTACAAAACACATGGATTTGAAGTACTTGTTGGTCAAAGAAAAAGTGCAGAAACATAGAGTGTTGATTAAGCATGTTAGTACTAATTATATGATAGCAGATCCGTTAACTAAATGACTATCGCCTAAATTTTTTATTGGCCATGTTGAAGGTATGGACATTATGGATAAGTCAATACAACGATGATAACATGATAATTCTAATGAATGGTGCACACTTAAAGTTTAGTATTAAATCATCAAGTCATCACATAAACCAAATTGGTGAATATTAAATTATATTAAATTAATATTTGGTTCATATAATTTAAAGAACAACTTTAATGTAGAGATTATTTTATGATGATTATTAGAATATAAATGTATTAAACTTATGAGATTATTTTAGAGTCATTAAAATTAAATCTCTTCCCACTCCAAGAAAGGCATTTTCAATATTCAATAAATGTTTTTAAAATACTAGTAGAAGTTAATGATAATTACCACTGTAAAAAGGTGGAAAATGTTACATTCTTATGTAAACGAAAGATACATTGACTTTAATTGAAGGAGACTTCTAATCCAAGTAATTCTATATCATTAAGTAAAGGATAGGAAAACATTGATTAAGAAAACTTTGCATAGTTAAGTTTTTTTCCTTCATATTATGTATATGAGTATTTGAGAATTTGTGAGCATCATAGAATTTAAGATCCTCTATGATTTCACAAATTAAAATATTAAATAGCTTACAAAACAAACATGAAATTCTTAACTGTAAGCTATACTCTAAAGAAAAACAAGGAAAGGATGGGAATATATAAATAGTACTGAAGAACAAGAACAATAGGATTATTTCCATCACTAAAGTGATCATGCTGTTCTCAAAGAACATAAATGACTTATGAGAAGTAACATTACAACTTTCTTTACGAATCTAATGAGACATGTTTCTTTGCCTCAAACGTTTTTTTCATGTTCTTTGATTCACCACATATCAGATACACAGCGGTGTTCTTGACCGCCAATCCATTGCCGAAATTCGCAAAAATCTCCACATTGTCTCCAGATTCTAAATTTGACATTATGTCTTGCCAATCTTCATCTTTAAAGGAAATGACTGTGCCATGGTTGTGTATGTGGAATGTACACTTTGTGTAATTAACAATTACGACAGTAGTAAATTCAGGTTCAATGATCTTAGGAGTTGATAAATAAACAACACACAAAATCATTCCTTTCATATCACCATCTTCAGGCACAACGAAAGAAACAGAGTGTCCCTCACCCATATGGGCCAAACAATAAGGATCATTCACAGCTGGGAGACAAACATCACCACACTCACTGCTTGACAATACCTGCACCATAACATAAAACGCTTGTTCATTTATCTAATTTTTCTATTCAAATTGTCCTCTATAATCATTATTTTAACATTAATAATTACAAAGTGGACATTTATAGTCAAACAAGCAACAATGCAGTACATAATCAAAACATACCAATGGTAATTAATCTAAACAAATCTGATTGAGAGTTTTGTTCTGTATTGTATCATCATTACCTCGTTAGTGATTTACAAAGCATTTATGTTTTTGTCGGTTTAAGTATATTTCTTCGACGACTGGAAATATAAGAATCATGAAGCCAGTATAATAAAGTAAGAAAGTATTGAAATAAAAGAAAAATCACACGATTAGTTGATTACCTAAATAAGAAACCTCTAGATGAAGTTCTATGGCAATAGAAATTAAACGTGATAAAATTGATTATTGTAGTTTCTGTCAGATATTTTATTAGGATTATTTTATGTTCTCTTTATTAATAGCTATAATGACAGTGAAGGTAAGAAACAGACAAAGTTAGAGAAGAACCTCATATATGTTTTCGCTGACAGCATTGAAGAATTGATGGTATGCTCCAACACCAATCAAAGAACACCTGAAGTACTGCTTTGAAATTCCTGATTGTGTAATATTTGCAAAATATTCAACCAAAATATTTTTGACTTGCTTAGTTAATTGAAATTCGGTGTCACATGCTACCAAAATACTTCGAATATTTGAAAGGGTGCTAAGCAATGGTGCAATATCAATCGTATTGTCCTCCATATCCTCGCAAAACGAATGAATATAAGAGATGGGATTCATTGTTGGCGACATCCAAGACCGAATGATAGAAGGAAAAAAATTATGAGATAATCCCTCAAATCCTCGTAGGGACATATATCCAATGTCTTTTGAGTTTACAATTGAAAAAGGCACATGTTTGACAGCTGTATTTTCAGCAATTAGAGTTAGCAAGGATTTCAACTTTGCTATATCTTTATCCTTTATGTCAATATTGGAACAACCAGAGAGAATGAAGGTTCTTAAAGATTTCAAGTCATATATCTCTGTTGGAAGATTGTATAGACTTGTACAGTCTTTCAAATTTAGGAGTATAAGACTGTTAAGTGATCCAATTGATGGGTGTAGTTTGCGCAATCTTGAACAATATTTGAAAATGAGGTGTTCAAGACTTGGTAATCCGGTAAAGTCAGGGGTTGTGGTTAAATACTTGGAGTGACTGAGGTTAAGGACTTTCACCGATCTCATAACCTACACCAAGATAGTTTTTCAATTTAGAAATATTAGAGTAGAAGTAAAAAATGAAATAATAGGAAGCTAGTAATTTATTTTAATTAACTTCTGTTTTACGGAGAAGTGGGTGGTAATAAAACCTGAGGTGTTTTCCAGACAAATCGGAGAAGACTGCGCTTTAAATCAATAGCTATTGCATCATGCTGATAAAAGTTGTTAGGTAGACATTCTGAAGAAAACGCATGCAAACTGATCCATCTTAGTTTCTTAATAAGGTATTGAGAATTTACAGTCGGTTGTACACTTTTTAAGGCAATGAGAACTGAAGGCAGTTTCACAGGCATCCACTGCATGTCTTCTGTCCCCTGTGATTGAAACAGCAAATAAAAACTAATGTACCACAGAGGAGAAAGAAAGCTCTTTCAAAAGAAGTTTTAAACCACATGTAAAGAACTTTTCTTACATATTTTGTATCCTTATCAAACCACAGTCGCCTGTTCTTCCCAAGATCCTTTACAAAATTTTCTTGAATAATTTGTATTCCGATTTTTTGTAGCAAAGGATGCATTCCAAATTTGTTGTTCTTGTTAATTGTGATGAGGTTACGCTCGATAAGAACTCTTATTCCAATATCAGCGTCTACTCCACAACCGTTTAGGATCTTCCTAACGTAGGCTCTGCTCTTACCAACAAAGAAACAACATATATCAAGGAATATATCTTTCTCCATTTCATTCAGTGAACCTTCAATGCTTATTTTTATTATCTCTGAAACACGATGCCTCCCAACTATCGCAAATTTTGACAATATAGTGTCCCATTCTTTTTTCGTCTTTTCAAATAAAGTACTTCCAACGACTTCAAGAGCTAGTGGTAGTCCTCCACAATAACTAACTACTCTTATTGCAAGGTAATAGTATTCTTCTTTTGGTTTTGGTTCTATAAATGCATGCCAACTGAGAAGCTCAAGGGACTCCTCTGCGTTCATTCGCTCTACCCAGAAGAAAGAATTAGCATGATCTTTCAGCACTCTTTCAAATGTTGATGTAACGATTATTACAGTTCCTTCGCCGAACCATTTACCACAGTTCCATAGGTCGAGTAAACTAAAGTATGAAACATCGTCAAGTACAATGAGCACCCTTTTTCCATTAAGTGTTTCCCGAATCATTCTTCTTCCCACATCAATGCTAGGAATCTCCACCTTTTGTTTTAGGACGTCTAAAAGGAGTTGTTCCAGTAAACGAAGATACCCTCTTATTCCGCTAACTTGTGAAATATTTTCAATGAAACTTTTCTCCTTGAATGTCCAATGAATTTGATTGTAGATGGCTTTGGCAAGAGTGGTTTTACCAGATCCTTCCTCTCCACATATCTCTATCATACAAACTTCAGTGGATTTATTTTTGATAGTTTGAATCAGATCTTCCACGTATGTTTGTAATCTAACTGGAAATTTAGTAGCAGACAAGACCGGTAAATTAATAACTCTCTTAACAATTTTGTCCACTAGTTCAGCATCACTCCTTCATGTTCAATAGCAGTTATAGAAGAAGTCATGGATTAACAAAGTGTGGAGATGTACGTATGTTGTGTCGAGATCTATGTGTGCGAGGCTTTGGTATGGGCTTCCGTATGGGATTTTGTATGGGCTTTCGTATGATTGTGTGCAAGATCTAAATGGCCAACTATAAACCAGGGACCTCTCTCCTTTCCTTCGCTCTATCCAAAATAAAGAATCTGTCCGCTGGCAAATCAGTAGGTCTTCATCGCTTGTTGTAATGATTATTACAGTTCCTTCACTGAACCAATAATGATTATAAGTCCATAGTGCTAAAAGTTCATAATTGTAAGGCACATCATCAAGTACAATGAGCACCCTTTTCCCAGAAAGTGTTTCCCGAATCATACTTTCTTTCCAATCAATGATTCTTCCCGATTCATAAAGTTCTTCCAGTAAAGGAAGATACCCTCTTATTCCGCTAACTTGTAAAATATTTTCAATGAAACTTTTCTCCTTGAATGTACAATGAATTTGATTGTAGATCGCATTGGGAAGAGTTGTTTTACCATGTCCTTGGTCTCCCCATATCTCTATCATACAAACTTCACGAGTGGATTTATTTTTGATAGTTAGAAACATAGCATCCACGCGGGATTGTAATATTTCTACTGGAAATTCAGTAGCAGACAAGACCGGTAAATTAACAACGCTCTTAACAATTTTGTCCACTAATTCAGCATCACTCCTTCAAGTTGAAGAGCAAAATAGAAGAAGTCATGTGTTAACAAAATGAAATCCGAGGCATAAAAGATGGTTGATTGAGTGAGTGATGTACCAGTGATTGCTCTCAGCCCATCCAAAGAAATTTGCAGCTTTGGTGAGTGCATGGCTCCACCTGGACATTCCATCCTCCAGTTCTTGTCCTGAAAATGTTTGTTCAGCAGTTGCCTTCAAGGCTTTTCCAAAGTAACCCTTTTGAAGACGTACATCAGATGGATGGATTTCATAATATACGGGCAGAACATGTCGGCAATAAGTTTGGTGCCATTTGATGATTTGTTGAAGCTGATGAACACACCAAGCAGATTGAGAATAGGTTTGGGTGAAAACAACAATGGCTACTCGACAGTGGCTGAGAATAGGTTCTTGGATGTGAGATGACTTCACTGCATTGTTGTAGTGAAGGAAAGTGGTGAGACCAATAGTAGAGAGGGCATAATTGAGATGAGAAACAAATTTTCTGTTGATGTCTTCTCCAGTGAAGTTGATGAGCACATCGTACTTCCGTGGTAGTTTGTTTGATGAGGAGGCGTTACCATGGAAGGGAATTAATGAGAGGTGATCAATAGTTAGAAAGAGAAACTAATACTGCAAGACAGAGAAGATGTTAAATACAATGTAGTTTTAATCTTTTATTCATAAATGTTAAATACAATATTAACGCATACATCATCACATTTCAATTTTTATCACATTTTTGTTGGACTTTTGCACTACGTGATAACAACTTGTTATTTATATTTAAAATTGACAGCTCATTTAATGTTGGTTGAACCCATGAATTTTTTATGCAATTTTTTCTGAAGAACACGTTTAACAAAGCTGTTTACAACTCTTGCCAAACAAAGAATTTCAGTTCCAACTTTTTTTATTTTTCCACTTATGGAAAATGGTATCCATTTTAAAAAGTGTTGCCAATGGTGTGAAATCAAGTTGTAAAAGGTTAATAATTATCATTCAAAATTTCATTAAAAGGTACTCATCAGTTTCATATAATTAATTTTAGTCAAAATGTTACATTTACCCAAAGAATAATGTATCTACCCAAAGAATAATGTATCTAGATTAAATTTATATTCTTGAAATCAATTTCTGTTAGTGAACCATATTAGAGAACACAACTTTCCTTGATTTTCAAATGGTAAAGAAATTAGTCTTATTAAATGCATATTTGAATACTACTTTTAATTTCTTAATCATAATAAAAAATTGAAAAAGTATTGTTATTTTTGCTTTGACTTTGAAAGGGAAATTAGAATCAATTATGAAAGAATGGAATCTAGTCTAAACACATAATAAATATGATAGATCCAGACTTTGTGAACGGAAAATTATTTTATTTAATGAGAATAAATTTCAGTTTTAAAATTTATGAAAAATTGATAAGAAAGTCTATAAGAAAAAAGTTATGTTCTATATTAAATTATTGCTTCACTCCGTTTATACATATTTTTTTTTCATTGTTTAATCATGATAACCAGAAACTTTGACTTTATAATAGGATATGGAGGCATTTCTTTGTACAAACTTGGTTCTTTGGATTGACTATAGGAATGCTTATAGAAAGTTGAGAATACCTTTATTTTTTTTATCATAAATTAAAATGATTTGATGTATAATTAAAATTCTAATTATTTTTATAAATTACAAGCATGGTCTTTCAGAAACTAATGAATTTGGATATTTATTAAGAAAAAACATTTTAAACACGAAAATGAAGTCTCATGTGTGTTTGACGAACTGCATTATATCTATATTCTAAAATTAACACTCATGGAAGGCAATTTTTAACATCTATTATGAGATTCTTCTTCCTCATTATTTTCCAGCTTTTATTCGAAGACTTTGTTAGCTAAAGGAGCCTAGCTTTGCATCTTGGCAATTGAACCAATACAAGGCCTATTTGCATCTTGTCAATTGATCACAGATTCTGTTAAGAGAATATCCTGTTGTTAGTTTCTATTTCCTTCAAATGCGGTCAGCCAATGATCGGCAACCAATACGCATATTTATTTCAGCATAATAAATGAAAAGAGGAAGCTGGAAAAATTATTTCTCTTCTTTTATCTCTATAATTTCAAGGAGGTTGTCTTGACCTCGAAAACTTTGCAATACATATAGTTAAGTTTTTTTCCTTCATATTTATGTATATAACGAATTTATGAGAATCATAAAATTTAAAATTATGTAGATTTTTGTTAGAAAGGAAGTTTTAAGTCTAACTCAATTTCATAAAATCGTTAGACATATTATAATTTGACCTGTTTCTAGCCGACGTGGGACCACAAACAACTTTATAAATTGAAATATAAAATAGCTTACAAAACACACATGAAATTCTTAACTGGAAGTTATACTCTAAAGAAAAACAAGGAAAGGATGGGAATATATAAATAGCAATCAAGAACAAGAACAGTAGGATTATTTCCAACAATAAAGTGATCATGTTGTTCTCAAAGAACATAAATGATTTATCAGAAGTCACATTACAACTTTCTTTGCGAATCTAACGAGACCATGTTTCTTTGGCTCAGACGCTTTTTTCATGTTCTTTGATTCACCACATATCAGATACACCGTGGTGTTCTTGACCACCAATCCATTGCCGAAATTCACAAAAATTTCCACCTTGTCTCCAGATTCTAAATTTGACATTATGTCATGCCAATCTTCATCTTTGAAGGAAATGACTGTGCCATGGTGGTGTATCTGGAATGTACACTTTGTGTAATTAACAACTACGACAGTAGTAAATTCAGGTTCGATGATTTTAGGAGTTGATAAATAAACAACACACAAAGTCATTCCTTTCATGTAACGATCTTGAGGCACAACGAAAGAAACAGAGTGTCCATCACCCATATGGGCCAAACAATAAGGATCATTGACGGCTGGGAGACAAATATCACCAGACTCACTGCTTGCCAATATCTGCATCATAAGATAAAAGGCTTGGTCATTTTATCTAATTTTTATATTCAAATTGTCCTCTATAATCATTATTTTAACATTAATAATTGCAAAGTGGACATGTATAGTCAAACAAGCAACATTGCAGTACATAATCAAAACATACCAATGGTAATTAATCTAAACAAATCTGATTGAGAGTTTTGTTCTGCATGTATCATTATTACCTCGTTAGTGATTTACAAAGCATTTATGTTTTTGTCGGTTTAAGTATATTTCTTCGACGACTGGAAATATAAGAATCATGAAGCCAGTATAATAAAGTAAGAAAGTATTGAAATAAAAGAAAAATCACACGATTAGTTGATTACCTAAATAAGAAACCTCTAGATGAAGTTCTATGGCAATAGAAATTAAACGTGATAAAATTGATTATTGTAGTTTCAGTCAGATATTTTATTAGGATTATTTTATGTTCTCTTTATTAATAGCTATAATGACAGTGAAGGTAAGAAACAGACAAAGTTAGAGAAGAACCTCATATATGTTTTCGCTGACAGCATTGAAGAATTGATGGTATGCTCCAACACCAATCAAAGAACACCTGCAGTGCTGCTTTAAAATTCCTGATTCTGTAATATTCGCAAAATATTCAACCAAAATATTTTTCACTTGATTAGATAACTGAAATTCGGTGTCACATGCTACCAAAACACTTCGAATATTTGCAAGGGTGCTAAGCATAGGTGCAATATCAATCGTATCATCCTCCATATCCATGCAAAACGAATGAATATAAGAGATGGGATTCATTATTGGGGACATCCAAGACCGAATGATAGAAGGAAAAAGATTATGAGATAATCCCTCAAATCCACGTAGGGATATATATCCAATGCTTTTTGAAGTTACAATTGAAAAAGGCACTTCTTTCACAGCTGTATTTTCAGCAATTAGAGTTATCAAGGATTCCAACTTTGTTATATCTTTATCCTTTATGTCAATCTTCGAACAACCAGAAAGAATGAGAGTTCTTAAAGATTTCATGTCATATATCTCTGTTGGAAGATTGTTTAGACTTGTACAGTCTTTCAAATTTAACAGTATAAGACGGTTGAGTGATCCAATAGATCGGTGTACTTTGCTCAATCTTGAACAATATTTGAAAATGAGGTGTTCAAGACTTGGTAATCCGGTAAAGTCAGGGGTTGCAGTTAAATGCTTGGAGTGACTGAGGTTAAGGACTTTCACCGATCTCAAAACCTACACCATGATAGTTTTTCAGTTTAGAAATATTAGAGTAGAAATAAAAAATGATATAATAGGAAGCTAGTAATTTATTTTAATTAAGTTGGGTTTTAAGGAGAAGTGGGTGGTAATAAAACCTGGGGTGTTTTCCAGAGAAATCGAAGAAGACTGCGTTTTAAATCAATAGCTATTGCATCAGGCTCATAAAGGTTGTTAGGTAGACATTCTGAAGAAAACGCACGCAAACTGATCCATCTTAGTTTCTTAATAAGGTATTGAGAATTTACAGTCGAGTGTACAGTTTTTAAGGCAATGAGAACTGAAGGCAGTTTCACAGGCATCCACTGCATGTCTTCTGTCCCCTGTGATTGAAAGAGCAAATAAAAACTAATGTACTACAGAGGAGAAAGAAAGCGCTTTCAAAAGAAGTTTCAAACCACATGTAAAGAACTTTTCTTACATATTTTGTATCCTTATCAAACCACAGTCGCCTGTTCTTCCCAAGATCCTTTACAAAATTTTCTTGAATAATTTGTATTCCGATTTTTTGTAGCAAAGGATGCATTCCAAATTTGTTGTTCTTGTTAATTGTGATGAGGTTACGCTCGATAAGAACTCTTATTCCAATATCAGCGTCTACTCCACAACCGTTTAGGATCTTCCTAACGTAGGCTCTGCTCTTACCAACAAAGAAACAACATATATCAAGGAATATATCTTTCTCCATTTCATTCAGTGAACCTTCAATGCTTATTTTTATTATCTCTGAAGAACGATGCCTCCCAACTATCGCAAATTTTGACAATATAGTGTCCCATTCTTTTTTCGTCTTTTCAAATAAACTACTTCCAACGACTTCCAGAGCTAGTGGTAGTCCTCCACAATAACTAACTACTTTTGTTGCAAGGTAATAGTATTCTTCTTTTGGTTTTGCTTCTCTAAATGCATGCCAACTGAGAAGCTCAAGGGACTCCTCTGCGTTCATTCGCTCTACCCAAAAGAAAGAATTAGCATCGTTCAGCACTCCTTCAAATGTTGATGTAACGATTATTACAGTTCCTTCGCCGAACCATTTACCACAGTTCCATAGGTCGAATAAACTAAAGCATGAAACACCGTCAAGTACAATGAGCACCCTTTTTCCAGAAAGCCTTTCCCGAATCATACTTCTTCCCAAATCAATGTTAGGAATCTCCACCTTTTGTTTTAAGACATCTAAAAGAAGTTGTTCTTGTAAACGAAGATACCCTCTTATTCTTCTAACTTGTGAAATATTTTCCATGAAACTTTTCTCCTTAAATGTCCAATGAATTTGATTGTAGATGGCTTTGGCAAGAGTGGTTTTACCAGATCCTTCCTCTCCACATATCTCTATCATACAAACTTCAGTGGATTTATTTTTTATAGTTCGAATCAGATCTTCCACGTGGGATTGTAATCCAACTGGAAATTTAGTAGCAGACAAGACTGGTAAATTAACAACGCTCTTAACAATTTTCTCCACTAATTCAGCATCACTCCTTCAAGTGCAAGAGCAATTATATAAACAAAATGAAATCCGAGGTTTAAAAGATGGTTGATTGAGTGAGTGATGTACCTGTGATTGCTCTCATCCCATCCAAAGAAATTTGCAGCTTTGGTGAGTGCATGGCTCCACCTGGACATTCCATCCTCCAGTTCTTGTCCTGAAAATGTTTGTTGTGCAGTTGCCTTCAAAGCTTTTCCAAAGTCACCCTTCTGAAGACGTACATCAGATGGCTGGATTTCATAATAAACGGGGAGAACATGTCGGCAATAAGTTTCGTGCCATTTGATGATTTGTAGAAGCTGATGAAGACACCAAGCAGATTGAGAATAGGTTTGGGTGAAAACAACAATTGCTACACGACAGCGGCTGAGAATAGGTTCTTGGATGTGAGTTGAGTTCACTGCATTGTGGTGATGAAGGAAAGTGGTGAGACCAACAGTAGAGAGGACAGAATTGAGATGAGAAACAAACTTTCTGTGGATGTCTTCTCCGTTGAAGTTGATGAGCACATCGTACGTCCGTGGGAGTTTGTATGATGAGGAGGCGTTATCCATGGAAAGATATTGATGAGAGGTCAGTAAGAGTTAGAAGAGAAAGCAATACTGGAAGACAGAGAAGGAGATGAATGCATCTTATAACAATCATATAGTTTTAATCTTCTATTAATAAATGTTAAATACAATGTATAGAATACGAAGTTATAAAATACATAAAATGAAAGGGACAAGTAGAAAATGATAGAATCGAAATGAGAAAGGAAAGGAGAAAGGGAGAATATAAAATAAGAAAACGATGGAAAAAAGGACTCAATTAAAAACTAAAAACAACAAGGGTGTACGAAAATAAATTAAAATCAGAATAAAGAGGATTAATTAAAGTGAAAAGGATAAAATAAAATCAGAACAAAATAGGAAAAATGAAAGACAAACAACCAAAATAAATCGAGATGGAAAAGAGAATAAAATAAAATAAATAAAAATAAGAAAACGTAAAGGAAGAGAATAAAATAGCCTTACTTGATCCTCACAGATTTAATTATTTAGAACTTCACACAACTATATACCCAAAATTTTGTACATGAAAAGGAACTTACAGATAAACATAACTGGTGCAAAGAAACTTTAATTTGGGCTTAAAAACTCAAAATTTGACTTTGGGGTATCAAATACGAAATTGGGTGACAATTTTTTTTGTCATCAATATTTTAAGGTGGTGCAAATAATAAATTCAAATAAAATATGTATAGCCCAATTAAGCTTGTGTGGGCTGAAAAGCTATGAAATTAGGCTTTTACTTCATGCACCCCATAGTTTCTTTCTTTCTTCCTCAATCCCTACAAATTTTTAAAATAACCATTTTATCCTCTGGAAAAATCACTTCCAAATTATATATTTCAAAAGTTTTCCGGAACAAAGATTTTGCAATTTTTGAAATAATATTTCTGAAATAAAATTTTCTGAACAGAATTTTTGGAATGAAATTTTTAAAATGTGATTTTCCAAACAGATTTTTCAGAATGTGTTTTGAAATAAATATTTCAGAATGAGATTTTTGGAAAAGATTTTCCAAAACTCATAATATCATCCGGAACACTTAAATGAAATGTATTATGAAAAGATTTTTCGAAATAAGTGAAATACATTCTAGAAAAATATTTTCAAAATGATGTTTTTTTTTTCTACATTTTTTCTCTTTTTTTTCTTCTTCTGTAGTGTTTTCTTCCTTCTTCTTCCTCTGCAGCATTGTGACTGTAACAATGACTATAATGTAGGGCACATTAATAGAAGATGATTAAGTCTTTTCCTAACGTTATGAGGGTGCAGTTAATAATTCTGGGAGTGCGATAAACAACAGCCATGAAATTCACATTTGCTTTGTTCCGTATATTACTGTCGACCACTTTTCACACCTCTACATAATACAGAAAGATCAATCTTTGCCCATAATTTGATGGGTGCCAGTTTTGAAAAAGAAAAGATAAGAAAAGGAAAATCAATTCATGATCCTTGAAATGATGTGAAGTGATTTTAATCAGTTTTTTTATGCTATCATTTTATTGGATTTTCAAAATCTTTTGAAATATATCAATAAATTTTTAATAGATTAAAATTTAATTATTTTAGAAACACACAAAGAAACAATACCACAACTTTAAGAGAAACTTTGTACTCAAAGAATACATTTGTCATAAAATCACACTTGAAATATATAGTTTTTTTTTTTAGTTTTAAGTGTTTTGAGAGTTTGAAGTTATTAATCTATATTCTTCTTTTTAAAGAACATGTTACCTTACATATTCAAACAATATTACATTATTTTTTTTTTCTTATTTATCATAACTGAAACACCCAATGAAAGTTTTCATGATTATACCAGAATTCTTGACTTGATTTCTTTTAAGAGTGGATGGATTATTCTTATTCAAAAAAAAAAATCTTATTAGTAGTTTGTAATATAAACATGTTAGAATATTGTTTTGGTTTGTTTTGCATAATTTGTCAATGATATATTAAGTTAATTCTCGAGATGTGAGAGATCTATCAATTTTTAATAATTTTTTTTAAGATTTCATTAATTATTGATAAATGTGTATAAAATAATATCAACACAAACTTTTGATTTTTTCATAAGTAATTTTTTAAAAGTTATATAATATTTTTTTATAAATCAACTTATGCATAAGATAATTTTAGTTTATGAAACAAAATATTTCATTTTTTTCTAGTTTTCTCTCGTAATAAATATTAGGAAGAAAATCACCTCAAGATCATAAACTAAAGTTAATCTTATTTTTCTTTCTTAGAAGTTTAGTAGAGAAATTTTGTCCAAACATTCTCTTGGTCAATAAAGAAAACATTTTTCCATTATAATATTGTGATATGAACACTATTTTTTTTATGGGTATATCTTATAAATTACAGGCTGCTGGAGTTGATGTTGGTTGAACCCATGAATTTTTTATGCAAATTTTCCTGAAAAACACGTTTAACAAAGCTGTTTACAACTCTTTCCAAACAAAGAATTTCAGTTCCAACTTTTTATTTTTATTTTTCCACTTATGGAAAATGGTATCCTTTTCAAAAGTCTTGTCAATGGTGTGAAATCAAGTTGTAAAGGGTTAATAATTATAATTCAAAATTTCATTAAAAGGTAATCATTAGTTTCATATAATTAATTTTAGTCAAAATGTTACATTTACCCAAAGAATAATGTATCTACATTAAATTTATATTCTTGAAATCAATTTTTGTTAGTGAACCATATTAGATAAAACCAACTTTCCTTGATTTTCAAATGAACCTTGATTTTAATTTCTTAATCATAATAAAAATTTGAAAAATTATTATTATTTTTGTTTTGACTTTGAAAGGGAAATTAGAATCAATTATGAAAGAATGGAATCTAGTCTAAACATGTATTAAATATGATAGATCCAGACTTTGTGAACGGAAAATTACTTTATTATTTTCAGATTAGTTAATTCTAATGATTTTTTAAAGAGAATAAATTTCAGTTTTAAAAATATCATGGAAGGCAATTTTTAACATCTATTATGAGGTTCTTCTTCCTCATTTTTTTCAACTTTTATTCTAAGACTTGGACGCAACAACTTCAAGAAAAGTTTATGCTTCTGATGAGCAAAATGTAAAAGGAGAGGGAACTCGATAAATTAACTTTGGTGTAAAACTTTATCTTATATCATCATTTTTTCTTGCAACATCATTTTCTTAGATTAACTTAAACTTAACTCTCTACTTTAATATCATAATCCATCCTAACAATATTGATTAGATATAATATGTTACTTTAATATCATAATCCCTCCTAACAATATTTATTAGATATAATATGTTACTTTCATATTATATTCGCATACACGAATATCATAATGCATAAGTGCGACGACAGAGGTTTTGTTAAATGACAGGCTATTTTCTTTAGTATATACGCGCAGTTTGTGCTGTTCTTTTTTAAATAATTACAGATAAATGATTTTATCAGTAATGTTTTTACTTACTTTGATTGTAAGTTGTAAGTTTGAGTTTGTATTATGTTCCTTAAAATATATATATTTTTTATAAATGCATTTTTAGTCTAAATAATATTACTCGGTTTCTCTTTTATCCCTATTCTCGTAAAAAAAACATTGAAGGTTAGAAAGGAATGAATGAAAGAGTTATAAATTAAGATGAAGTTTCTGAAAATGAATATAGGTATGTAATTTGATCAATTATAAACTATTTTTTAATTCGTATCAAATATAATTTTTATATAAAATTAAATTTAGTTACGTATTATTAAGTATTGTTGGTTAAATAGATTACTGTTTTCAAATACAGTAATCGAGTTAGGTTACGTGTTAGGTTAGTTTCTCTTTTCTGTTATTTTCCCTTCCCCTTCAGAACTCTATAAATAGAGTTTTCCCCCTCAACATACCTCTATGTAAGAATGTACATTTTTCAAGCAATAACATCAAATATTCTTTTCTTCTAAAGAGTAAACAGGGATCTCTTTCACTAACCTTTTATCGTGCCTTTCTCCTTCTTCTTTTCGGTCTTCTCTTCCATCGTCTCCGGTGAAGGCAGCTGCTTGCTCCGACGACGGGTTTCCATGGAAGCCCTAGAACCTTCCTTTCCATTCACGAGATGCGTCCTACGTTGCCAGCCACCCACCATCTGATCACGAGGCATCTTCTAATGCAAGTGTAGTTTTGCGTTTTGGTATTAGTGGGTGCGTTTTGGGTTAAAGGCCATTGGGCCCGTTCTTTACAAGCCTGGCCCATTCTCTTTATGGTATCAAGAACAGAAACCATACCCACCTCACTTCCGCTGCCCAGGTTTCGTTCTTTGATGATTCTTGCATAGTTTCTTGCACTATTTCTTGTTTCCTTCTACCATGGATACCACAGACCAATCTGCCAGCCCTTTCTACTTACACCCAGGGGAGAATCCAGGATTAACCCTCATCTCTCAAGTCCTGGGTGAGAATAATTACTCCTCTTGGAGCAGAAGCATGAGAAGAGCACTCCTATCCAAAAACAAGATCAAATTTATTGATGGGTCTATCAAGAAACCCAAGAAAAATGAAGCTTTGTTTGATGCATGGGAAAGATGCAACATGATGGTACTTTATTTTAAAATCTCTGATCTTCTCCAAGACATCCATTCAATCAAACAAGGGGAAAGAATTGTTAATCAATTCTTTACTGACTTAAAAATCCTCTGGGAAGAATTGGAATATCTTAGACCCATACCAAACTGTACCTGCGAAATACCTTGCAGTTGTGAACTCTCAAAAACTTCTCTGAAATACAGAGAAGTAGAGCACGTTATATGTTTTTTAAAAGGGTTAAATGACACTTATAATATTGTCCGGACCCAGATTCTGTTGATGGAACCTCTACCAAACATCAATCGTGTTTTCTCTCTCATTATGCAACAAGAGAGACAAGAAAGGTCTGAATCTGGCACTGCAAGCCATAATCACTATACTGAAACCAGTAGAGTCATAGCCAATGTTGCTAACAAGAACAGCAGTTGGAAACCAGACCAGACCTGGAAAAATCAAGGTCGTGGTGTTGGGTCACATGGTCTGGGAAGAGGCAGAGGAAAGAATCCTAATTACGGGAAACAGTGCTCTTACTACAACAAGATGAATCACACTATGGATGAGTGCTACTCCAAGCATGGTTTTCCACCTTGGTACAAAAAGAATGACAACAATCCAGAGAAGAGAAGTGGCTGGAATTCTACTAATGTCTGCCAAAGCAGTTCTGGACCAGATAGTACTCATTAGGGAGACACCAGCACTACTTTCAACAAACTCACCCCAGAACAAATTGAAAAACTCCTAAAAATGATTGAGAAAGCTGATGAACCTACACATAAGATCAATCAGATGCAGAGGAATGACAAGGAGGACAAACCAGGTACTCTCTCTTGGATTATTGACACTGGGGCCACTGATCATGTGACCCATGAGAAAAGGAATTTTGTTACCTTCTACAAGATTAAACCCATTACTATTAAATTGCCTAATAATTCTGTTATCACTACCAAACATGCAGGAACTGTTCAATTTTCTAGAAACTTTGTGATTTTTAATGTGTTTTATATCCCTGATTTTTCTTTCAACTTAATCTCTGTTCAAAGTCTTATAAAAGACTTGAATTGTAGCCTAATTTTTTCTTCTGAGGTTTGTTAGATAAGGGAGAATTCTACATTGAAGATGATTGGGTGTGCTAACTCTTACAAGGGTCTCTACTACTTACAAATCCTTCCAAATTCTGATCAGGACCTTGTTCCAAAATCTGTTTTTTCTTTTAAACATGTTGATATAAATCTATGGCACTATAGACTAGGCCATCCTGGATACAAGGCTGTCAAACGAATTTGTGAACATTTTTCCTATGTCAAAATGAATGCTGATACAGTTTGTGATGTTTGCCACTATGCTAAGCAACATAAATTGCCTTTCCCTATAAGCAATTCTCTATCTACTGAATGTTTTGAGATGATTCACTGTGATATATGGGGTCCTTATTCTATTTCTTCTGTTCATGGACATAAATACTTTCTTACTATTGTTGATAATTATAGCCGACATACATGGATTTTTTTGATGAACAATAAGGGCCAAACTAGAGACTTATTACAGAATTTTATTGTTAAGATTAAGAATCAGTTTGGTAAAATTATTAAAACTGTTAGAACTGATAATGGACCTGAGTTCAACTGTGCCAACTTCTATAACTTGCATGGTATTAGTCATCAAACTAGTTGTGTTGAGACCCCTAAGCAGAATTCAGTTATTGAACGTAAGCACCAACACATTTTAAATGTCACCCGTAGCCTTATGTTCCAATCCAGTATACCTAATGCCTATTGGTCCTATGTTGTTAGCCATGTTGTCTACCTAATAAACAGATTGCCTACTCCCATTCTTAACAACAAAACCCCCCATGATCGTATCTACGATGTTCCCCCCACTTATTTAGATTTAAAAACTTTTGGATGCCTCTGTTTTGCTTCCACCCTTGCAACTGGCAGGAGCAAACTTGACCCAAGAGCAAGGAAAGGAATTTTCCTTGGATACAAAAGTGGAGTCAAGGGTTATATTGTCCTTGACATCAACACTAGAGAGCTGTTTATAAGTAGGAACGTTATTTTTTATGAAGATATTTTTCCTTGGAAGAATCAGCAGAACAACACAGGAGTGGATGGTGAAGAAGCTAATCGAATTACCTTTCTCAATGATTCCTTAGGCAATTCTGCCTCTAATAATGATGAAAGGTTTGCAGAATAAGAAATACAGCATGACATTGTCAAAGAGAATAGCATTGATAATGAGATTGATAACGATGAAGGGGATCACGGATATAGGAGATCTGACAGGATCAGAAAGCCTCCAAGATATCTAGATGACTACATCCACCAGGTTAATCAATCCTTGTTTGTGAAAAATAAGTTTACAACCCCTTACCCCATTTCTGATCTATTATGTTGTGATTCTCTGACAGAAAAGCATTCAAGATATACCATGGCTATCACTGCTAACAATGAGCCCCACTCTTACAATGAGGCCAAAGATGTGAGTGAATGGGCAGAGGCAATGCACCAGGAAATAAAAGCCTTGCAGGATAACAACACGTGGTTTCTAACACAGCTTCCTCAAGGGAAAACTGCCATTGGGTGCAGATGGGTATACAAGATTAAATGCAAGGCTGATGGCACCATAGAAAGGTACAAGGCCCGCCTAGTTGCTAAGGGTTACACCCAGCAAGAAGGGATAGATTATTTAGACACCTTCTCTCCCGTTGCCAAGCTAACTACCGTTAGATTACTAATTGCGCTAGCAGCTTCTAAAAACTGGTTTTTACATCAACTGGATGTGAATAATGCCTTCCTGCATGGAGACTTAAATGAGGAAGTCTACATGGAGCCACCTCCTGGTCTTAATATTCATAAGGAAGGCCAAGTCTGCAAACTCACTAAGTCATTATATGGCCTAAAGCAAGCTAGTAGACAATGGTTTGAAAAGTTGTCCACTTTTCTTACCTGTGTTAGCTATATACAGTCAAAAAGTGATCATTCTCTCTTTATCAAAGGGACACCTATTGGTTTCACAGCCCTACTTGTTTATGTTGATGACATCATATTAGCAGGGAATTCTATGACATAAATCAATCACATAAAGAGCCTTTTGCATAACAGGTTCCAAGTAAAGGATCTAGGAGAACTCAAATATTTCCTAGGATTGGAGGTGGCAAGGTCCCATAAAGGAATTCATTTGTCTCAAAGAAAATATGCCTTAGACATACTTGAGGAGACGGGAATGTAGAGTTGCAAGCCCTGTTCAACCCCTTTTTTGAGTGACACGAGCACCCTATACAAAAATGACAGCTATTTGAAAGATCCAACCTCATACCGAAGATTAATAGGGAAGTTGCTCTATCTCACTAACACTAGACCTGATTTGTGTTTCTCTATTAATTTATTGAGTCAATTTATGCAATCTCCAACTGACTACCATTATCGGGCTATTCAACATGTTCTCAGGTACATCAAGTCTAAACCCTCAGAAGGACTATTATTCCCAGCTGACTCTCCCATACAGCTAAAGGCCTTCAGTGATTCAGATTGGGCCACTTGCCCCAACAGTAGGAGGTCCACTACAGGTTTTTGCGTCTTCCTTGGGTCATCACTCATCTCTTGGAAATCAAAAAAACAGAGCACTGTTTCCAAATCCTCCACTGAGGCTGAATATCGTGCTTTGGCAGCCACTACTTGTGAGCTACAGTGGATACACTATCTCTTAGAGGACTTACAGATCAAGGAAGCTGGGATTCAAGCCCTATACTGTGACAAGAAATCTGCCCGACATATAGCTCATAATCAGAGCTTTCACGAAAGAACCAAGCATATAGAGCTCGACTGCCATGTTGTTCGTGAAAAGGTGCAAGCTAATCTTCTACATCTTCTCCCCATTCGCTCAGATGAACAACTAGCGGACATATTTACCAAGTTTCCTCACCGTGTTCGGTTCAAATCTATTGTTCCCAAGCTTGGACTGGCAACTATACACCATCCAGCTTGAGGGGAGGCTATTAAGTATTGTTGGTTAAATAGATTACTGTTTTCAAATACAGTAATCGAGTTAGGTTACGTGTTAGGTTAGTTTCTCTTTTCTGTTATTTTCCCTTCCCCTTCAGAACTCTATAAATAGAGTTTTCCCCCTCAACATACCTCTCTGTAAGAACGTACATTTTTCAAGCAATAACATCAGATATTCTTTTCTTCTAAAGAGTAAACAGGGATCTCTTTCACTAACCTTTAATCGTGTCTTTCTCCTTCTTCTTTTCGGTCTTCTCTTCCATCGTCTCCGGTGAAGGTAGTTGCTTGCTCCGACGATGGGTTTCCCTGGAAGCCCTAGAACCTTCCTTTCCATTCACGAGATGCGTCCTACATTGCCAGCCACCCACCATCTGATCGCAAGGCATCTTCTAATGCAAGTGTAGTTTTGCGTTTTGGTATTAGTGGGTGCGTTTTGGGTTAAAGGCCATTGGGCCCGTTCTTTACAAGTCTGGCCCGTTCTCTTTACGTATTTTACCATTCATCTTATCATTTATAAATTTTGATTTTAAACTTTTGTGTAAAAACCAAGAAAATAATTAAAAGTAGATTTATTATTAAAAGTCATTCTATAAGTAGATTTTTTTTTATTAATTGATTTTTTTTATAAGAATCACTATCTCTTTGAAACTTTCTCCTAAATCCTTTCTTTGTTTTCTCTCTATAACTTTGATTCTATTATTCATCTCTTTAAAAATCGAAATACACCATATGACTCTTGGTATTGAGGTCTACACGATCATAACTAATCATAGTATGAACAAGGTAAGTTCAACTTTTACTCTTCTTTTGAGTCTTGTTAGTAAATTTCTTACATGTGTGGTGGTGTAGCATGTGATGTTAAAGAGCTCAAGGTGAATATTTGTTCGGTTATTATTGTAAGGGTGTGTTTTGATCGTTGATAAGAGATTTTAGTGAGTAGCTAGAGCAACCTATGTAAGGTAGAGCATGTGTAAAACACCTTATAAGTTTAAAGGGTTTATCTAGGTAGGAAAAGTTAGATTAATAGTACTACTCTTTGAGTTAGAAATAATTAGAGATTTACCTCACTTAGGTATATGGATAGACAGTTTGGCATGTTAGGTTAAAAGCTATAAATTTGTAATTGAAGTGCTAATGTTATGTTATTTGGATAATGATGGGATTTCTCTATAAAATAACAAATTGATCAAAGTGGTGCTTCCTTGTTAAATAGAATTATATTGCATTCAAATGAAATTTATTAAGTGGTGAATAGTTCAAGAAGAGTTAAATTGATCAATCAAATATTATAGAGAAACTTAACTTTTGTGTTGCAACATTGGGTGTCCTTGTCTGCTAGGCACCAACCAAATAGTGTCTCACTATCTCAATTGTGTTCCGCAAAACTTTAGTATCGCTAGACACAAAAAAAGACTATGAGCTTTGATGTATGTCATTCTACTCTTTATTTCTTGATCTAAGAACATTTTCTAAGCTAATAATGACTATCTTTATAAATCATGCATTTAGAATATTTTAATAAAAAAACAAAGCATAATTCAATTTTACTAAATTTGTTGCATTTTTCATAATTTTAGCATTGAGGTATACCTTCATCTCCACATGGATTATTTAACATCGGCCTAATTGATGGAAATCAAGACCCAATCTTGTGTAGCTCATTATAAAAATCAAGACCCAATCTTGTGTAGCTCATTAGAGATGTGGTCGACAATTGAAAGAGGCAACATAAGAAGATTAATAATCAATCAAATTAATTATTGGAAGCAAATTTAACTAAATTAAAAGCCTCAAAATTTCAAAAATTAAATGTAATATATTTCATGATCATTCAAATTAGAAAAAAATTGAATTGCATCAATCAATATTATTTCATTGGAATTAATTCCAAGATTTGTTTATGTAATAACATTCTTGGTTAGTCCTGCATAAACAGAGACTTGGAAACAAAACACAATGTACACAAAAATCAGGAAAAAAAACTTCCCTTCTTTCTCCTTTATTTTCTTATAATTTTGAGTTTCAGCTTTAGTTTGAGTCAAATAACAGAGTTTATGCAAATTCTGAGTTAGTTCTCTAATATATTTCACATTTTTTATTTAAACTTCTAATTTTATATTATCCAAGTTGCTTTATTCATCCATGCTCTCGATCTAATTTCTTTTAGCTACTTGTTTAGCTATCTTATTTAAACTAAGTACTTGATTTATTTTTATTTTTTTACCTTTTATTTCATAATTGCATCCATAATTTTATTTTATTAAATTATAGTTTCCCATATTCACTCACAAATCACTTTTATACCCACATCATTCACAATCACCTTTGATACATTGTAATCATTCTAGAATCTACATCTAATTTATTTGTTTTCTTTTTGTTTATTTAATATTGCATTCACTTTTTAGTTAATAGTTTCAACATTAGTTATGCATGCATTCAATTTTCTCATAATTGGATTTCATTAAATTTTCAACTTAAATTTAAGTTTATATTTGTTTTGTCAAATTTTTAGGTGTTCATTCAAATATTTATAGGCATATTTATCTATTTATGGTTCTTGGTTTCAATATAATTGAACATTTTAGAATTTAGTATTTTCATTCAATTTATCATAATCATTATAAATTTGATGCATTTTGTAAGAATCTATAAAATAGAGTATTACAATAGATAGGTGTTTTAAAATAATGAGATTGAGTATTTTATTTTAAAATAATTCAATAGTATAAATTAAAATTTCTTAAACTAGTCCAATTACTTAAAACACAAATCATCTCTCTAAAACTCTGTCTTCGAGTTCTCTCTCATTTCTCTCTACCTTTTCTAACTCCTCAATCATCATTTTTGACGACCAGGAGGTGCCTAAACGACCGCAACCCCATGAGGACTACGTTTCTATCTGATCAATTTCTTCTATAGGGCAAGTAAGTTTTTGCTCCTTTTTTCTTTCGTTGTGTATTTCGAAAATATTTGGTTTAGGGGTGAAGCATTTATCGTCTACCTCTCTTTTCTTGTTTCTTGTTGATCGGTGGTCCTAAGGAACCCACCTTGTTTTCAATTCCGCAGTTTGTAGGCACTTCTAAGATCTTTGAGTCGGAAGAAAGGGTGATAGTGAATTTAGAGCTTTGTAGCTTTGGTGTAAAGTAAGGGAAAATAGTACTAATAGAAATATCAAGCATACAAACATCATATTATCGATAATCATCGACTAAACATAAAGAGTACTAAAAGAAATATCAAAATTACATTTAAATTATCTTATCATTCATGGATATATTAAATTTACACTACAACATGATCTAAAACAAAGTTCAGCTTCCCTTATCTTAAGGGAATGAAATCAAACTCTAAGAATACCTCACTGATTACTTGAAACACAAGGAATTTTTGGAAACACCTATAAAACACCGAATTGGAAACGGAATGAGATTCTAGGACTTCTGATCGGATAGAAGTGGAGATAATTAAGTTGTGATCTCCTAGGTGTTGGGTCTATCGAGGAGGAGGTTACTTGTGGGTTACTTGTGGGTTACACAAACACCAATAACATCTGAGCCAACTATATAAGGGATCGACACTACTCTTTACCCAAAACCTTAAGGCAATGAGTTAATGGGTCTTTCACCTTTATATACTGCTCTACTTTCTCATTTCTATCCAATGTGGGACTTAGACTTACACTTGGATTCCCAACATCTCCCAAGGGTGAGTCCCTTCCACATAGACTCCCCCTCTAGCAGAAGCATTCCCAATCAACCACAACCACGAGTAGCCCTTTCCAACCACCGTATCTTAACGGAACTTGCTTACTTGGATACCCTTTGCCAGGAAGACTTTCGGTATAGGGATCATTATACTCGTTTGAGCCGGTCACCAAGACAAACCATCGGCTCTGATACCACTGTTGGGTCTATCGAGGAAGAGGTTACCTGTGAGTTACATAAACACCAATAACATCTGAGCCAACTATATAAGGGATCGACACCACTCTTTACCCAAAACCTTAAGACAATGAGTTAATGGGTCTTTCACCTTTATATACTTCTACTTTCTCATTTCTATCCAATGTGATACTTAGACTCACTTGGATTCCCAACACTAAGAACTTTTTGATCGTCAAATAGATAATCGAGGAGTGAGAAATCTTAGAGAGAAGTGAGAAATCTTAGAGAGAAGGGAGAAGAAGATAAGAAAAATAGATTTAGAGATAGTTTGTGTTTTATGTAGTGAGATGAGTTTAAAAAATTCTATTTATTTTATTGAATTGTTTTAACTTTAAAATTTGGTCTCATTATTTTAAAATACATATCTACTCTAACATTATATTTTCTAGGTTCATACACAATAATGCAAAATTCTACTTTAAAAGTAATATATATATATTATATATATATATATATATATATATATATATATATATATATATAATTAGTCAAAACAATATTTTGCATCTATTGATCTCATCCAAATTTTGTTCAAGATCCTACCATGCAACGACAACCATTAAAAAGAATTAATACTACACATACATAATAAAATGGGTCAATCAAATAAAAAAATGTCCAAAAATTATACATGGTGGTGATGAAAGTCGTCGTTATCATAATAATTATTCACATAAATAATGAAGCATCTAAACTGCCTATAATATTTTAGTGTTTTTTATAAATTAGTTTCTGAATAAATAATTTATTAGTCACTTATTATTTTATAAATAATATATTATTTTTCTCATATTTTCTTATAACTGAAGATATTCTTAACAGTTCAAATAAATTTCATTTAAAAATAAATACAAATTCAAGAACGTGTAATAAAACCAATATTTTGTTCAATATTTAGAAAAAGAAGAAGTAACGATTGAATTAAACTGAATAAATTCTAAAGTCCTGCCACTTTACTTTAACAATTTTTAAAAATTGTTGTTTTTTAACATTATTTTGGTTTCCTATGTTTGGGAAAACATAAAATAAAAGTCGTTTTTCAAAGTCTAAATTTTTATTGAAGTTGTATTTTCACTCCACTACTTATACAGATACTTTTGTTTAAAACATTTATTCTGGTAAAATTCAACCATGTCAGCAAATTAACCTTCTTTTTTCTCTTAAGGGAGTTATTTAAGAAAATTGAATTCTTGCTAAAAAAAGGTTGTATTTTGTGCTCAATAATATTTTACGTGGAAGTTTTTTTAAGAGAATGATATTTTAAAATAGAGTAATTTCCAACCTACCAAAACCAATCTAACACAGAAAAAATTAAATTGAACAAAAGGGCTATTAAAAAAATAAATAAATAATGGAAGTGATTAAATTTTGGTAGCTGCTAAGAACTACACTCTGTATGTTCCTTGTGAAGATTATGTTTGTTGTTTAGTTAGTAGCATTATGATTGGCATAAATTTAAAACCAAAATACTGAAAAGAAGAATAAAACAGCATGGAGAAACGAGGAAGATGATAAAAAACAACAAAAGAATCAATCCCCAAACACGTCGTAATATGATTGGGCGTTTGTAGCTTTTGGAGACAACACTGTCACACTAACATTTTCTATTCCCATTTCATTATCTTCTCCACAAATAAGAAACTTGCTATTATTATTATACAATAAAATATCTTAATACATTATCATGCACAACTGTTCTGTCGCAGTACTACATTCAAAGCATCTTTCTAATTATTAAATCACACTAATCTACACCCCAATAATACATTCAAAATAAAAATATGTGGCCATCACTGCAACTTATTAATGTTTTATTTCGGTATATGTTATTCATATAATATTTTTTTATTATGTCCATTACTTTATTTCATATTAATATAGCTGTAGTTTACTTTTCATTGCACACTTTCTTTATTCATACTTTATTTATACGTACATACAATTTACCAACATGTTTGTCAAAGTGTTCATAGATAATTGAGTTTTCAACATGATCACAAAGTTTGATCTTTTGATGATGTAAAGAAGTATGTTTGGAAGAGTTTTGTATAACTATTTTTAGGACAAAAAATCAAATTAAAGAAATAAAAATTATTTTTTTATATAAATTAAGAGACAACTTTTGGCAAATTAGTTTGAATGCATAAAATAATGTTAATTTAGGTAAGATATATTTTTTTTCACATGTAGAAATTTGTCTATACATATAAAATAACATTCATTTAAACCAATTAAAAGAAACCCATTTCGATGATTTATATTTATGTTGAAAAACATTAATCTAATTAGCAAAATACTTTTTTTTTAGAAATATATATATATAAGTATGAGTTGTGGAAACTTATTAAAGTGAGTTTAATAGTTGATAATTTTTGATGATATAGATGAAGTATTGAATTCAATTATGAAAGTGTTGAATAAATTTCTAAAAATGTAATGATAACCCCTAAAAACTGGATTTTTTCCTAACAGAAAGAGATTAGTCAAATATTTGAAGTGTATCTTTCCAAAGCTGAAGTCCACTAAAAACCCCTTTTCCTATTCACAAGTAAATAGCAAAAGTTGGTGAGATTATAAAGCTCTATGATTCATTGGGCCTAGTCAGAATCTCACCACTGCCAACCTGGGATTCTGTTTATGCTCACATAAATTACTTTAAAATATCTCTTTTCTTCAAAAGCCAACTTCTTTCTAACCTCTATATATCTACCTCTTACATTTTTCTATGCTGCATAGTAAAATCACAAAACAAAAAACTATAAAGGTTTTCTTTTATGCTAGCTTTCACTTTATACTTATCAGACGTAAAAGTGAATAAAATAGGTTTTATCACAGTTTATATCTTTTATATTGATTTTATCTTTACTCAATATATTTATTATGTTTTGAACATTGTTTTCTTATACAGAGAATATGGAATATGAGAATTGAGGAGTTTATAACAAACAAATGGTATCATTCAACATTTAACTAAAATATACTCTTAATTTTTCTGATATTAATTAAGATAATAACATTTATGGTTAACCTAATTTACTAAATCGATCGGAGAAAGAAAATATGATCTACTTATGTTGGAGTACAAACAAAGTTTCACATCAAATAAAAGAGGAGTTAGACATGTGTTTATATACACATAAATATCTCCATTAGTAAAAGTTTTTTGAAGTACTATCAAAAGCAAATGCGTGAAAATTTGACCTAAAACAACTAATATCTTATCAAAAAATAAAGATTTGCATTTACTTATATATTTTAAATTGGTTATTACTGTTAGTTTTTCTTGTTTTGGAAAGAAATGGGAGAAATTTTTGTTCAGGGTGAAGTTAACGAAATGTCCTAATCATTTGTAATTAGACTTTTGAGAGAAAAGGGTGACCCCATTAATACAGCTGGTTACAGCACAAGTGAAATCATATCCACCAGATTTTGCGATTTAGCATGGGTTAATTGACATGACCTTTAACGAGATTTTAGTGAAGACCCACGAAAATTCATAGTGGTTTGATGTGATGTGCCAATTATTAACGGGCATACGCTAACCAAAGTTTTGGGATAAACAAATAATTCTTCAATTAGAAAAGAAAGAACAAGGGGAAATATCTCTTACCTTAAGAAATTCTCTATCAGTATAATATTAAGAGAGACAATGAAAGCTGGTAGAAAGTCTTTGTTTAATTAGCCATATATCTTACAGTTGGTGCCAGAATAATAATAAGAATTTGCACCACAGAATACAGAATCTTCCTAAGATTTTACAGTGAATAATTGTAAGGGGAAAAAAATATTGGAAAAGACCTGCCCCAGAAGATAAGAAACTGGAATCATTGAAAGGGAGAAGAGGGGTAAAAAATTGAGAAAACAAAAGACAAAAAAAGAAAGGGTTCTGTTGAATATGATGGCTTAATAAATCTTTTGTTGTTGTTGTATACAGCAGTTTTCTTAATCTTCTGGGCTTCGATGGAGGTGTAATGAAGGGTGAGTCTTCACTGATCAGAGCTCAACTTTCATCTGGGGTACATTATTTGAACCTGTGTTGTACCAGAAAAAAAAAGTGTATGTAATAAGAATGAGAATAATGTCAATTTTGTTGTGCCTAATATTCAATTAACATGTCAATAATGTCTGACTTTTCTGCTATATTACCGTTGAAACTTGGGGATTGGATTGGTGTTTTCCAGTTTGCAGTTTGCCCAAACCCCATCTGCACAATGGTGTGCAGATCCTCCTCACAGAATGTTAATGGAAACTGAAAAACAATCAGACACAGAAAAATCAGAGACAGAACCAGAATTTACTTTTAAGGTAATAACTGTAGTAATCCCAAGTTTAAGACTGTTTTTTACATTTGCACTTATCAATTATGATAAGACTGTTTAATGTATAACTTTAGGTCACTGTCATAAACAAGTTGTAATGCATAACTACCTAACAATAATGATGATTTTACATGTAAAAAGTAAACAGAGAATGTAGTAATGCAAAATGTACCATTTTTCTTTGATTATTAATTTATGGAGAAAAAGTGGAAGAGGGTTATTATTACCTGAGAGGCAACTTCATTAAACCCATTTAGGGGGGGTAATTGCATTGCAAGATTTTGGCACAAAGATGTGTCTAATGGGTCCACTGAGCAGTGGGTCACCGTTCTGTTAGGTATGTTATTATGGATAACTGGGTTTTGCTGATGCTGGTGCCCATAAAAGGCTTGTGCTGAGGAATCTAGAGGGAATGTTGGATTTGGGTGTGTTGCCAAAGAATTATTAGATTGAAATACCTGAAAACATCAAAAGCCAAAGAACCCCATTTTAGGAATCTTCTTAAAAGACCTCAAAAGCAACAAAATTTGTGGAGAAAAAGTGAACCATGGAACTTACATCTTTTGAAACAAGGCTGTCAATACTAAGATCCATCCTTGTGTTAACAGAAGCCAACTTCATAGATAGGAACTGTTCTCAGAGAGAAAGAGAGAGAGAGAGAGAGAAAAAGAGAGCATAACTTAGTGAGCAAGAATACAAACACACACATGATGACAATCATTTGAAAATTGAGATGCTTATTTGCCAAGATTTTTGGTTACCTCAACTTGACGCTGCAATGACTGAACATAATTTATAATTTCATCTAGCATAAGTGCTTTTCCAGTGACCTATGAGGAATAAAGAAACAATTGATGCACCCAAGTTAGTAAAAGTACTGAATTTACATTTACCAACACTAAAAAGTTTTGGATTTTAACTTGTTTTCTCACCTTGTTGCAACCTGGTACAAGATCTTGGAGCAGCTTCATCCTCTCACTGATTTTCTCCCTCCGTACCTGTTTAATGGTTGATTAAATGTCAACATGAAAGCTACACACGTTTTGTTGCAAGTGTCATTAATAGGAACCAGAAGCACTGATTCTTACACGTTCTGCAAGACTATGACTGTCAGTGGCTTGGCCTCTTCTTGCTCTCACATGAATGTAATCTTTTGGTGGCTCAGGAGGTTTTGAGTTGCTTTTGTTCTGTTTATCTTCCACTGCTTTGGACTCTTCCTCAACCTTTACCTGTCCATCTTCGTTTCCCTCACCCTCGTTTGGCTTGGTTCGCTTTGAATTTGAATCCTCACTGACTTCAACACCCTGAATTGAAAACGACACCATTCAGATTGCAAATTTTCCTTGCAGAATCAAGGTTGTAGAAAATGATCCTTCACAATATAAGTCACAATTTCTCGAAATATTAAGAAATGAGACAAAATCACAACCATGACCATAGTTTGAAACTTTATGCAGAACGAAAAAACCATAACAAAATAGAAGTTTGACTTCAAAAACAGTTTTTATTATATTATTATATTATTATTATTACCTTGATGGAGTTAGAAGTTTCTCTGGTTTTTCCTTTGGAAGATGCTTTTCTTTTCCTGGAATTCGTCATATCTTGGCAATTTTTCATCCCAATTTCTCCATTTGGTGTTTGCTCAGATATGGTAGATTCCTCTTGAGAATTGGCAACCTCCACTTTCTCCTGGTCCTGAATTGCTGAATTCTTGTTCTCTGGGGTACCCATTTGAGATCCGAGTGTCTTGAGCAGAGGACTACTTGAGATTCTAGATAACTTTCCACCATTTTCCACCACTGATGCAGATCTTTGAGCCAATTCACCATTGTTCACCCCCAATTGGACGTTCCTACCATTGAAACTCCTGCTACCAAAGCAAGAAAACTTTGCAGCCCTCTCCGCGAAACCAGGGTCAGCAGAGAATTCGGCCACACTGGAATTCAAAGTAATTGACTTTCCTCCCAAATTTGCCAACCTCTCATTCACCAAGCTCTGCACAGTCTTCACCTTCGGAGGGGAACTCAAAGGGGTGGTGTAACAAGAAGTATTGGGGCTGCCACTGCCATTATTCATGTAAGAAGAGGCCACAACCAAAGGGTGAGGAGAGTGTTGTGGGATCTCATCAGAACTCCCAATAGCTCCCAATCTCCCGACCAATTCCCTGATGATGAAATTATCATTGGACATGTTGCTGCTGGGGTTGGATGATGCCGCAGGAGACGAGACCATTGAACTGAGTGCTGAGGAATCAAAGTGAAGTGCATGATCTGTTGATTTTTCCCAATTGGGGTTGTAAAAGCAATCATGGGTCTGCTCAGAGGCACAATTCAGAAGTGTTGGTTGAATTCCCATGGTGGGTGAGAGTGATTGCCAAGAGGGCACTGAAGAAGAAGAAGGTGGTGGTGGTGGTGGTGGTGAAGGTTCAAAGTGAAGGGGATGCTGTGTTTGTGACAGCCCAGAATTGATAAAGAACTGATTTTCCATTGGGAGATCAATGACAGAAAGAGGAAACAACAGAAAGGAACTGAATTTGGAAGAGTTGGTTAAGTTAAGGTTTATTATGTCCCTGGAACCTGAAGCAAAATGATTGTGATTTTGGGAAATTACATTAGGAAACAAGGAGAGGATTTAAAGGAGAAGTGTAGAAATGTGGGACAAATGGGTGTAATTGGAGTGATTAATGAAGTGGGTTGGATTGGAGTTGAGAAGAGAGAGAGAGAGAGAGAAAGAGAGAAAGAGAAATAGAAGGAGAGTTTGGTGTGAAAAGGGAAGTGAGTTTGGTAAATAGAAAGATGGAAAAGATTGAGAGAGAGAGAGAAGAGAAAGGAGGGGGGAAGAAAATAGAGGGGACTACAATGGGGTTAAATAGACCCAAAACAAGAGAAACACTCTATTGACCTTTTCTTTTTTTAATTTCTTAATGGGTTATTTTGATGTGTCAAATGCTATAGTAAATAAATCAAAAGACAACCTTTTTATCAAAACAAATGTATTTGCTATCATAATCTCCTCTTCTTTTGTATATATAAAAAGAAAAAGCACTAATGTTGGTTGAGAAGTAGTTTAGGTTTTTAATCTTTAATAATAACAAATAATATGTGTTATAATATCCTAGTTAAAAACAAAGATAAGCCAAAGTTGTAGAAGAAAAATAATGAAACTTACCAATTGGGACATATAATTAGAAGTATCAATATACTTCAAAATAGAATAACTCAATGAATAAAGAATTAATTGATGTGAAATTAAAAAAATAATAATAATCTCAAATGTTTTTTGTTTGCTTAATTTGGTAAAGAAATGTATATGGGGTAGATTTTATTTTTATCTTTTATAATCTAAACTAATTAAATATATTTTAAATGAATTTCAATAAAATTATCACAAAATTAATGTAAATTATTAATAAAATAGTAATATAAAATTTTTACACCTTTAGTACATCTAAATTAAGTTTTATAAAAGTATCTATAATTTTTTTTTAAAAAATATTGAGTTAAAATAGTTCATACAATGGCTTAAAGGTGAGATAATAATCAGAATTTTATTTTTTTATATCAAATAAAGCTTGAGTTAAATTTATCATACGATTAAAAATTGATCTAGCAGTTTTTCAAAGGTCTTACCTCATATTAATTTGATTAAAAAAATCTAGTAAAAGATTATTTTCATTAAAAATTAAATTTAGAAAATACACAATCAATTAAATTTTCAAATTAGAAACTATATATATAAACATTTTTTCAACACTAAACGTTCTAAATTAAAACCAAATCACAGATTTCTAATATATACATCTGCGATGTATTCATTCTATTATAAAAAGTTGATGAATACTTATATAAAGGTGATATAAAATATTTGATTTTAGGTTAGGTAGTGGGGTAGACAAAAGTAGTGTGAGTAGTCATTAGTAAGTTACAGTCTATTTGTTAGTTTCTTTTTCTCTATATTTGAATTTAGATTAAATTAATTGTCATTTTTATGTTTTCTTTTTCAAATTATATTCATATTTACTATTATAAAGATTTTATCTCTAGTAGGAATTGTTGATACGAGAAACAATTATCTTCCACCTTAAGAAATCTATGTATGTCATACTCCCACTAAGATGTTATTTCAACTAATAAAAAAGTTATATAAATATATTTTTACTAAAAACACTATTGTATTCTTTGAGTTATAGGATAAAAAAGATGATAATGAATAAAAAAGACAATAAAAGGGGGTCGAATTGAATAAAAATGACTGGAACATGGTATGCTTTTATTGTCATTAAAAAGTTTATTTATTCTTTTCAAAATTATTATAATTGAAAAGTGAAAAAAAAACAAAAAGAACACCTATAATTAATTATAGATAATTTATAATTTATTATTAATACATATAACATTTCAAATATATATATATATTCTTTTGCAATAACGTAGTCGATCATGTGATCATGTGTGCAACATAATAAATTATGTTGTATCTTTATATAAATTTGTTTCCTTTTTATTTTTTTCTCACATGTCACTTTGTACTTTTCACTAATTTATCACATATAAATTTCTCATGTTTCTTTTTCCTCTCTTATCAATTAAGTGTAAACAAAATCATTTTCTTATATAATTAAGAGATATGATGTAATATAAAAGACTATTAAATATGTTTTTTTTTTCTTAAATTATTTTAAAAAAGATTAAATTATAAAATATTTTGTTTTTATATTTTAAAGAATTTATCTTAAACATCCATTCTTATAAGTTATTGGAGAGTTTACCATATAACAAGAAATTTTATAATGACCTTTTATATATATATATATATATATATATATATATATATATATATATATATATATATATATATATATATATATATATATATATATTTCGTAAAAATAAAATATTTCATAATTTAGTTTAGGTATGAAACAAAATCTTTTATACTATAATGATAACCAAAAACATATTTAAAGAAGAATTATGACTAAATATGTTTTTATTCTTATATTTTAGTAAAAATTAAAATTAGTCTCTCAATTTTAGAAAGGTGTGGATTTAGTTTTTTAACCAAATTTTGATAAATTTATTTGATATTTAAATGTGTTTTTCAATTAATATAAAAAAAAATATATCAATAGTATAAACAACTCAAATAATATTATAAAATACATACATTTAGAATATCAAATAAATTTATCAAAATTTGGTTTAATTTGGAATATCAAATAAATTTATCAAAATTTGGTTTAAAATATTAAATCTGTATTGAAAAGAAAAATAATTGTAATTTTCACATATAGGATAAAAACATATTTAACTTAAAAAAACTAATATAATTATTTAAAAAAGAAATAAAGAAAAAATGATAGTAATAGAATGTTGAAAATAATGAATAGTATGTGTCTATATCTCCCCGCAAAAGACGGAGGAGGGTGTTGGTTGGGCAGCATTGGACGTCAGAACACCAAAATGTGTCGTCGTTTGCTTTCCTTTTCTTCACACTTTTACGGATCTAATGGAAGCCAGGAAGGATAGACAGCTCTACTAAACTTATTCTATTTTTTCTATTTTTTTTTATGATTACACTTCAATTCAAAATTACTTATAAAATCTTTTTCTTTTCATCTCTCAATTAATACTTAATTTATGAATAAATTATTATTTTTGTATATCAATATGTTAAGTTCTTGTCGCAATACGAATAAAGAAGATTTAACATCAATAAAAATACTACTTTTAATTCAAAATTTTAAGAAAAAAAAATGTAAATCTTATTTTTTTAATCAATAAATATATCCATATTTTTTTCTTTAAATATTGATCTTCAAGCTTATTTTTATATAATATGAGACGAAACTCTTATATATGGGATAAACATTTTAATAAAAAATTTAAGAGAAAGAGTGTTATACTTAAGATTAATTAGGTTATCTCTAAACTAGTCTTTAAAAAAGTTTATCTTAACGTACCTTATAATGAAAATTGTGATTTAGTATATGAATATAAGAAGTATAACGATTTTGTCCTTAATGATGATTTCAACTCGATATCAAGTTAGTTATAGTTAAATTATTTTTAAAAATTTGAATTTAATGTTAAAATACTGTCTTGTTATATTTTTTTAGAATAAATGAATTTTTTTTTAATGATTGGTTTGCACCAAAAATATCACGTGCCCTTAAGTTAAAGGAAGTCGAAAAGGTTTTTGAAAATAGAAATGGACCCTACAATATTTAAAGAGTTATTTAATTTTAGAAAAAAATATTTGATTTTTCATAATTTCTCTAATTAACCTAAGCAATTTTATCACTTTCTGAAAGTAAAGCACTAGTTAGTCATTTAAAAATATTATATCCTCAGTCACATGTTTATATATTTTAAGAAGCTTGAGGTCCTTCGAGCTAATTCAGCCTATGTTTTCTTCCTCTGGAGATTTCTAGTTTTCTTTAATTATACAATTCACAGAGAAAACAAAAGAGTATCTTATTAAAAATATCGAATTTGTTTTATTTACCATAACTTTTTCTCGTCTAAAATTGTCGGTGTATTCAACATTATTTACTTTCGGTCAAATATTATTTAAAGGAAATTAAAATGTTGAATTAAAAAATTGTGCAAAGTAAAGTAAATGAGACGGCACCAATTTTCGTCATACTTGTAGAAGTCTCGGTTAATTGACTTTTGACAATGAAGAGAAATATTTAATTTAATAATAAAATTAAATTAGTTAATTAACTAAAGGAAAATGTATTAATTATATCTTTCATTTAAGTTGTAAATTCACTATTGAATTATATGTATTGTAATTTGAGTAAATTTATGCTACATAAGAGTTTATATCTTTAAGAAAAGAGTGTCGGTTCAATTTTGTTTTTTTAGTGTTTAATGAATGTTTGAGGGATTAATTCTTAGTGAAGAAATAATTAATCTTAATTCTTTTGTTCAAGTGAAACACATGTATGAACAATATCACTTTTTGTAGTTACTAATTTTTAGGATTCATATTAACATTTTATCATTTAAATTATAAGAAGTTTAGGTGAGAAAAAAATATTTTGAATTTTTTTTAAAAAAAATTTAAGTCATAACTTAAGTGATGATAAAATATTATATTACTTTGATTGATTAAAAATGATTAGAAAATAATATTCTATTTTAATAACGATTTTCACAATGTCAATGTCACTTGAGTCAACACTTAAGTGACATATACAAAAACAATATCAAAACACAACAATTTTTTAGTACACAATCCAATTATACAAATAAGTGTTATACTCAAAACAACTAGATTTACTTCATTCAAAAGCCAAATAACATTTTCAATTTTTTTAATAAAACATACAATTTTAGTTTCAATTAATTCTTCAACATTTTAAAATATTATTCAATATTCAATTTAATACCAAACCATTCTCAATCATCCTTTCATTATATTAATACAATTTTTTTTTATGTTTTCGAAAGAGGAGATCAAGTTAGCCTTTCTTATCTAAAGATAACTAATTAAGAAAATTATTGTTATAGTAGGTTAAACTTTCCAAAGAACACAAATAAAATCCAAAGAGTTTCATAATTTCAAAATGTGAGGATAAAAAAATAGTAATAACTTAATCTAACTGAAAGTTTTTAATCCTAGACTAATAAATAGAAACATTTTGACTCATACATTATCATCCCTCTTCATTATATGTGGCAAATGAGTAACAAAGTCCACTAAATTATTATCTCATATTCACATATGTATGTTTAATTATTGTAGCATTACTTTAAGTCGTTCAATGTTAAACTTTTGACTTTTGACAAGTCAACAAACACATACCTTGCTATATGTCCCTTAATTTTTCTTAATTGAAAATTACTTGATAAGAAACTCTATTTTTGAATTTAGGAATCATTAGATCTCATATAGAAGTCCTTAGATTGATTAACACCCAACAATTCCATGGTACATCTAAAACAAGGATCCATCAACTTTTTTTCTTCTATGATCATATAAAGGAAGTCAATAACTAACATGTTATGACTAATGCTATTAGAAAATATTGTCACACCCAAATTAAAGTCCTTGAATGTTTTAATCAATTTAAACTCATGTATCATCATCATTGATGTTTACACCTATTTTGGTACTTAAATTATCTACTACCACATTTATTTCTTTCCGGTGGTACATCAACTAAAAGTTATAATCATTAAAGAACATTATCCATAACCTAAGTCTCATATTCAACTCCTTCTAGCTAAAAAAATATGTCACATTGTGTTAATCGCTAAACACATCAAACTAAAACCATACAAATAATATCTCCGCACCTTCAAAGAAAAAAACAACTATGGTCATTCTAAGCCATAGGTTGAATAATTTCTCTTATGTACTTTTAGCTAACAAGATCATCAACAACATCATTTTTCTCTTTTATTAAAATACGCCACATAACTTGATAAGAAAAATTATAAAAGGCTTCAAAAGACTCATTTTTATTAAGGATTACCAACATCAATGTATAAGTCAAAATGTGCTTTAGCCATCTAAATTAACAAAAAAATTTATCTTTGAAATACTTTTGGGAGTTTGCATTGAAGAATTGCCTAAACTTTAGAAGGATTCGCTAATATGTCGTGGGTTGATATGATTTATAATAAAAGCGATATTTTTTAATGCAAAACTTGTGTTTAAATAATTGGACATATAATTGTTTCTCACTCAAAATACTCAACACTATCGTGAAATGTTCCTTATGATTCTCATGAGTGCTAGAGTAAATCAATAAGAATATTTCTATGAAAGGATGAACAATCATCTTTATATAGTCCATAAATATAATTGAAGCATTTGTCATTCGAAAATGTACAATAACAAACTCAGTGTGACTATGCTTGGATTTGAAAGTTGTTTTCAAAACATTTTCAACCTTAAAAAGAATTTAAGGGAAACTAGGTGAAAAACATATTTTAGAAAATAAATGTACAATATGTAATTGATCCATCAAACTGTATGAAATTACAAGAATAACACTTGGGGGAGGAGGGGTAAACGGTGTTTTTCAAATCTTTTCACAATATAGTGTCTAATATCTTTGCAAAGAAGGTAAGTAAAGGTTTTTGGAATGCTTAGATGCTAGTTTTTATAATGTGAATAACTGTCAAGGTATAGACAAATAACTATCAACGAGAGGATATATGTTCAAATACAATACAATCTATAAATACTTGAAAGTGTTTCTCTCTTTACAAAGATTTTTCTCTCAAAAGATATTGACCATTAGATGATATAAGAACACTTTAAGCTTTTCTCTCTTTCCATGTTATTTTTCTTATGTTCTCTTTCTTGCGCTTTTTCATCAACAACATCTTCTCTTCAAGTTTTCTTCTATTTATAACTTTTCTTGAAAGATGATCGTTAGACCAAGAAGTTGACTTCTGAAGAGTTGGTAGCCTTTCAATGTGAAGTTTGACTTTAGTCTACTTTATAGGGTCCAAAGCTTTTTCTTGTAACCTTAAGTGAAACTTGAGTTGTACGATGCGATAGAGAAAAAGGCTTCAAGGAAACAATCCCATAATGTTCTTATTCTCTCACAATGTTTTTTCTTGGTTGTTGTGATTCTGATCACATGTTTCTTCTTTATTGATCTGCATGGATATTAAGAACAAAGTATACAAACATTGAAGTACTTTTTCGTACATGCGTTAAATATTTTGAATGTTTATAATCGTTAAATAGAGTCAAGACATTATATAATTTTTCATTTCATTAATAAATACATCATTTGGTAAGACAAATCACATATATATTTCTCAAATGATATTATCATGAAGTACTTTCAAAGACTAAAGTGTTTCAAAGGTCATTCATCAGATGTTTTATATAGAAAGCTTTACTTAATATAATACTATGTTGAATAGAAATTTCTATCGTCATTGCATCTTGGGATGATGCTCAAAGGTCGATAAGAATCTCCTATGGCAAGACATTCATGTATGTTTACTTAAAAGAAATTTGATATATTGTTTACCTTGTTTTTATTATGTCATTAACATGTTTTTTTTTTAAACAGCAAAATTTTGATATTCCAACATTGGTCAAATTAGAAAGAAAATGTTATCTCACATAGCGATTAAATAAAGGGATTTTAAGACAAGGCTGATACATCTATACGTCTTTGGAGACAAACAACATTAGTCTCCTTATGCTAGGTACAAAATAACTGAAGAGGAGTTGATACAGTTTCGTGCATCTAGAGAGTTTGGAGAGTGGTAGGTTTGTTTCTTAACATGTTTCTATAGTCAGATAATGCATTCAATTGTGATTTTACACTTATGAATATATATGGTTTGTCAGGGTAAAAGGTTAGCCGCCTAAGAAAGAAAAAGGTTAAATGATGCACCACATGTGTTATCATGAGGTGGTTATGCATTACTTGAGAAAAAAATGAGAAAGAGTCGAGTAGAGATATTAGGACTTAAGTCCCCCCGACCTAGCACCTACACCTGTTAGGTACGAGAAGGCTGCTTGTACTGAGTCTGATAGAAACGTGACATCCTCCTCAACTGCCTTGATCTTAGAAAGAAATGTAACAAAGTTCATTGTCATATGCAGGATGAGTCTTTTGAGCAGCAAACTTAGGGTTCCTTTATTGGCCAAGGTAGGGACGACATTCTGACAACGACCATTGGAAAGCCCGACCACCCAAGGTGTATGTGTGGGGTTAGAGGGGCGATTGATCTTCGTGACTACTTTGGCCCTATACAAAGAAGCACTGAATCCATGAGTTAGGAGGAACTGAGGAAGATGGAGGTTCAGTGGGAGGAAAGGCTCAACCAAAGCATGAGATCTATGGAGCAACGATTCATGGAGCAACTATAAGTACAAAAAGAAATACAACAAGTGCTTGAAGAAAAGTTGCATTCCATGACTCAGGATACCATGGGGTTGCCTACTGAAGCTCCAATAGCACCTCAGGTGAGCACAAGAGGATCATGCTTTGTTTTAGACCGTATTGACTACAATGGTCAGTATGAGTTATTGGTTGATGGGGATCCCCCACGCGTAATGGTTGTCAGATTAGTACTTGAGGGTGGACAGACTATTCAGGGTGCTCCCTTATTACTCCACTACGTGTGTTTGACGATTGATGAAGTTCGTGATCCCCACGCTCAAGTGCATGTGCCGACTTCATAAATTCATTTTGTGAGGGAGGTCACAGAAACATTTATAGCCTAGCCCAAAGCATTGATCATGTCACACATTGCCACACCACATGTATTATATTTTTATTATTAGTATTTCTATGTTATATTTATAAATATTGATTGATTACTTTGAAAATATTTGAAGTAGTATTTGAATTTATATATTGTTGGAAATCTTGACATAAGATAGATTTATGGTATATCTATAAGTACAAACTATTTTACAACTTAGTGTTTTAAAATTGAGTTAAACTTAAATCCACTTCTTAAAATATATTGTAACTTATATTTAGCTTGAATCTATATTTAGCCAAGATTAGGAAGAACCAATGAGATGATAAATAGTTTTAAACAAAAAAACATTATATTTTTCTTTTCTTTGAAAAACAAATGAATTTTTTTTAAAAAAATTATTGAAAATAAATTATGGAACAAGACAAGTCAATTACATGCAGTAAAACTGTCTAAATAATATTTATTACATTCTCTTAAGAAATGAACATTAAATTAAACTCAAACGTACTATTCACTACCATGATGAGACTTTAAGCATTTAATTTTTAACCTTATCTCATTCTCAACAACAACTTTGCACATTTTAAACGTATTAAATACTTCTTATTTTTGCTTCAAAAAATAAATCTATACCTTTTCTAGTGGAATCATAAAATAGGTGACATAGTATCATGATTCTCTTAATGTTGTGACTAATGTTGACCCATACAATTTGTATGAACAAGTTTTGACTTCTCAACCTTAGGCATCCTTTCTATCTTGGAAAAAGTAACTTTTTTCTTCTTCTTAAACACACAAAAACCAATTTCTACCTTTTTTAGAATCTTCTGATTTGTGACTAATACCTTCATACCCTTCTCACATATGTGACCAAGTCTTGGTGCCACAAAATCGAAGGGTGATCAACATCATCACTAATTGAGTTTACTTATTCTATAGGTAATTCTACCATGTAGAGGGTTCTTTTCTTTCAAATGTGAATAACAACTAGAGTACCCTCAAACACCCTCCATTGACCATCATCGAATATGACTTGATATCGCTGAACATTTAGCATGCCCACAAATATTAACATTCTTTTAAGTTTTGGAACATATCTGACATTCTTCAATGTCCAAACTATACTAGTAGAAGTTTTAAGATTTATATCTCCCATGCATGCAATGTCTAAAGGCTCATCATCTGGTACACGAACTTTGCCAAAATTTTCAGTTCTGAAATTTTTCATTAAGTCATTGCAAGGAGAAGCATGGAAGATGCACCAGAATACATGATCTAAGATTCAAACTTGCTCTCAAAACAACAAATTAATGTATCATCAAAGTCTTGTTATGTTGCATTCATTATGTTGTCATGTCTCTTTTCTTTAGGAGCAGCAAGAGTATTGGTTTTTAAAGTTGGTTGACAATTCCAAAAGGTAATATCCTTGCAAGTTTTGGACTATCTTCAGGCATTTTGCCTATACTTTTAGTGCTTCATAAGGAACATGTTGATTCTTTGGTGTTCCTTCTACGACATCCTCATTAAGGATTAAATACTTAATTCCGTCAAAGATTAATTTTATTGTCCCAAATGTACTAGTTACAGTTGTGATAGTTCTCGACCAAATATTAGGCAATGAAGATAACAACAAAAGGGCTTGTACTTCATCGTCAAATTTAATACTCACTGAAACTAATTTTGACAATAAGGAATTAAATTCATTCACATGATCTATAACACTAGCACCTTCTCGATCTTCATATTAACTAAAAATATCTTGTTTGATGTTGATGACTTTTCATACATGTTTGATAAGGCCTTTATCAATCCATATGTCGTCTTCTTGTTGACAATATTGTAAGCAACATTCTTCGCCAATGTTAATCTGACGACGCCTAAAGCCTATTAATCTAGGAACTCCCAGTTTGCTTAAGACATAGTTTGTGGTTTATTCTTGGACAAAGGCCGGTACAATTTCTTCTGATACAAGTAATCTTCAATCTGCAAATATACAGTAAACCATTCGAACTCTACGTACTCAATAATTTAATCCTACAATAAAATTTATTGTTATTTATATATATTGTAAATTTTCATTTATCCATAACATTCATTAAAAAAAATATGTATAATTAGTTTATGATATTTTAAAAAATATTTGTTTTCCATTATATTTTTTATTTACAAATAAAAATTATTGCTTCCAATAATAGATCTTTCGTCTTAGATGTCGGTCAACTGCAATGCAGAAAAAAAAGTTATTATTTTTTTTGAAATTGTTCGTGCAGTGTTGAATTCAATTAAATTCTCACATATCAGGCCTTTCTCAGTAAAACATTAAAGTCTACTATTAAATATATTTCTATCACACTCTTACTATTCTTACTTATCATTCTAATATGGTATAAAATATTTATTAAGTAAAAAGTTACTATAATATTGAAAGTTCGAAATGCAATAATATTTATTTATGTTTTTAGAGTACTAATTGTTTCAACTATACCTCTATTGATATAGAATCGTCAAAGACAATAATCATATTTGAGGTTATAGTTTTATCAAGCATATCGTACCATTAAGAAAATAAAATATACAGAAATTATTTTTAATCTTAATAATCGATGTAAGAATATTATAAACCTACCAAAACACTAATCATAAAAAAAGTTAATTACAGAGTATTACTAAGCATCTTTGCCAATCCAACAATCTTAATATGATTTTCAACAATATTTTTTTATTAAATCCTTAATCAGTTAAAACTTTTTCCTTTATAAAATATAGCATATATTCTTACTAATCCATATCTAATGAAAAATGTTTTGAGTAAAAAGTTACTCTATTATTGAAATTTAAAATACACTAGATTCTTCTTCATTTATTAAATAGAAAGAATTATTTAAGGATTTGAACTAAATGCACGCTTAGTGTGTATTACGCTTTTATAGTAGTAATTAAGAATTAAAAGTACAGAAAGTCTAGGAAAAAAGTGTTGTTGACACATCTTTACCACAAATCCAAAGTATTCATAAAATAATTTTCTAAAAACATTTTTTATTAAATTTGAAGTTAATTATTATGTTTTTATTCGGGATTTCAGGATAAATCTTCTTTTATTCTCCTAATGTAAAAAAAAAAGTCATTTAACATCTCAATGCGAAAGATATAGCTTAAATTTTTGAACACTAAATTAAAAGAAACGAAAATTATTTCTAAAATCTAAATTTAATCTGTCAAATTCAATGTTTAGAAATCAAATCATATTTATCTTAAATTCAGACTGAAATAAACCCTTTTAACCTAAGAAACCATAACCAGATTCTCTCAAAAAGTTTCAAAGTAAAAGCATTATTAAACCTAATTTGTTTTTAATAAGTGAAAACACTGATCAACACAAACCTCTTTGAAGTATCCCCTTGTAAATTATGGTGATAAAAAAGATCTGAAAATTGTAATATTTAAGCAAGACAAATTTAAAATTTGGCAATGATTGGAGTCAACATCTTGGATCTGTTCATAGGGAGAAGATAAATAAAAGTCAAAGCAAATATAAATAGGTTCTTCTATTGGACGGTTAATACTCACCAACATTACACCATATATTAAACACAAACAAATAAAAAAACTATTTTCCCTTCATTTAAAAATTGTTTCATGTTGTTCTTAGAGTCAATGATTGCCTTTAATGCTGAATTTGGCGTTTAACCCGGTCATTGTCGGGTTCACATAGTTCCATCATTTACTCACACAAACCAAAACAAATATGAAAAAAACCCTAATCTTTCTGAGAAGTGCAAGAAAAGGTTATCACACGTTGCAATATGTATACATTTATGTACTATATATTATTTATGGGTGTTTCCTTGAAATAAGGCATTGAAAAACATAGTTTCTTCACAATTTGATTGCCCATTAGATTTTGGCTATGCAAATTGGTAACTTCTTCATGAGAATCAGTGAGATATGCCTTCATTTATTGCTCACCATGAACCAAGCTGCTCCTATAGGGCAATATGTTTTATTGCATGTTGTTTTAGTTTACATTTCTTCCAAGAAAATGTATTTTACCAATACTTTCATATAAATAAAACAGGTAACAAAACTAGAAATGAGTTCAAAAGTTAAAAAAAAATAATAATAATCTGCAACTTTTTAGTGTAAAAGATTTACCCAGTAAAGTAATTGAACTGTTTTCTAAGTAAATATTAAGCAATCTGCTTCTACATTAGAAACAGAACTTGTTGGAGAATATTCTTAGCAACCTTTTTTAAACAGGGCGTTTTCACTAACTTCTTTTATATATATATATATATATATATATATATATATATATATATATATATATATATATATATATATATATATATATATATATATATATATATATATATATATATATATATATATATTTTATAACTTTTGTAACGTTCCATTTAATGTACTAGTTGACATAATTCTTACTTATTACATACTCTTAATACGGTGTATATTAAACAACAATGAAATATATATAATTAGGCCGATAGAAATAAAACATCTAATTAACTCATGATCTCCACATTATTACAATACCATCTCTTCTCAGATCATGACAATATATATATATATATATATATATATATATATATATATATATATATATATATATATATATATATATATATATATATATATAAAATAAAAATAAATAAGAAAAATATACAAAATGATAGAAGTCTCCTCTTTATATTTTGTTCACTTGAATGAATTTTGGAAAAAGTAATTGAATGAATTTGAGAGGATTTGAAGGTAGATTTTTTGTTGTTTATTTGAGTCGATTTAGAGGTAAGTGAGAGTGAATTTAGAAGTAAATTTTTTTAATCTGTCATATCAATCAAATCCTGTATTAATTCTCACAAACTTTGTTTTCAAATCCATTTTCACTTATTTCTAAATCTATTCAAATAAACAATAAAAAATTTACTTTCAAATTCATTCAAATGAGCCTCTCCAAAATCTATTTAACCGAAGAAAGAATTTATAAAAAGAAATAAGAAAGTTACTTTCACTTTGTAAGTCTGAGTCACTGTATATCTCTTTCTTTCCCTAATCTGACTTCATTCTCTCTCTTTCTTTCTTGTTTTTTCACACAGTAACTCTATTCTTACTTTTCAACTTTCCTTGTATCTATTTATAAATGCAACGAAAGAGTGTTTACAGTGTGGAAGAAATAAATTTCATTCCATCTTATCACTTGGATTTAATGGTTGCAGTGAATATCTAATAAAATCCGCATTCTTGTCCGCAAAATCTTAAAGGATAACGTGATTAAATGTAATATGCCATTCCAAGTAGGTGATACTGTATTTCCTTTGCTTAACAGTAATACATAGATCCAACTTTTAAATGCTAAATTCTAATACATTTTTTTTTAATCTTTTTATATTTGTATATGAAAAGCTCTTAATGTTAATTGTAATTAATTATTTATATCTATATAATTTAATTAAATGGAATAATTAAAAAAACATAAACTAATTACTTTGCAATTAGATATTTCTTTAAGTTTAATATATATATATATATATATATATATATATTATTTTTAAATAATGCATTTTTGTAACTGATTATAATTAATCATTTTTGTTCTACAATATATATGGATATGTAGGTATTTTATGTTTGAGAAAATAAGAAAAAGAAAATACGTTAAAGAAATATTATAAAAAACATAAAAAGAATGAAAGAAAGTTATATATTATTAAACTTTCTTCTTTACTTTACTGTTGAATCCTAGTTGTGTGAGTAAATAATAGTATATTTTCCATATAACTAATTATATTTATTATTAAGTATATATATATATATATATATATATATATATATATATTATATATATATATATATATTGCAATAAAAATAATTGCATTGTAAAATTTTTGGATGTTACATACACCATTTCACCAACATTTGAGTGCTTACATCATCACTTGAGCATCAACTTGCATGATTTCACACATTTCATAAACTCATGCACAACCACTGTTACAAACGACCATGTAATTGTTTGAGTGTTTGTTATCACTTGAGTGACAGTGGAGGATGCAAATAATAATTACACACTTCTTAGATATCACTAAAACAGTGTATCAACACTTGAGCGATATTAGTTTTGATAACATTTCTAAAATAAAAGGAATTCAAGTCGAGAAAAAATACCTAAACCATCAATTTTATTATTGATAAATGTAAAAAAGAGTTATTTTTATATTTATAAATGAGCTCAATCTTGTAATTATTCATGTTGTTTCTTATTGAAAAGTTGTAATAGATAGTAGATTCTTATGTAAAATATTGTACATAGTCAATTTTCGCAAAGCGAAAGCCAAAATTCGCACGGTCAAAAGAAAGAAATTCGCATAGCTCACCAGTACCTGAGCGAATAACATCAGGTAAAGTACAGCAGTTAAGAAAATTCGCATAGCGCACCAGTACATGTGTGCTGAGCGAATTAATGAAATTAAGTGGTTTCAAAAGACGTTACAGAAAGACAGAAATAGACAGAAGTTCCAGACAAAAGAAAGAAACGAAAACATCTTAGGAACTTCCAAAGACTACTTCAAGGCATCAAGACACCATTTTTGCAAGGGATTGCTTCAAATGTGTACGTTTAGATGACTAGGAGTAGTTTTTCTTTCGTTGGAATTGGATGTAATGAACTCACTGTGATGTAATTTTCCTGTTCAATATATCCTTGTTAGTTCATATGTTATTTCTTGAATTTACTATCATTGTATGGAAATATAATGTTATTTGAATGTATCTGATTAGCGAAAAATAATTTTGAACATGAACATACATAGAGCACCTAAGTGATTTGGGATCTACGGATAAACTCAATAACTTGCTCATTTTTAGCATCGGACTTAATGCAAATTGTATGTTAAATGGACTAAGGGATTAGCATTTTGATATATAAATTTAGAACTAGTTGCTAAGGGATTATCACTAGTATGCCTTGATCTGAATGTTTGAATGAAATAATGATATATTGTACAGAGTTTTATCTTCATATGATTCATGAAACCCAATTCCAACAAAGTTTCTTTTAAATATAATTCCTTGCACACCAACTGTTTGATAAAAATACCAAAAAGAGTTTCTTGTGTTTTTTTGTACACTTTGATGTCTAATTGAGTTATAAAAGGAAGAATTGTCATGTGTTGCACAAGTTCCTTGGGAGAACAATACTTTGAACTTACTCTATATTACTTGGAACGATTTGGTATACTTGCCAAAAAGTTATCAATTACCCACTACAAAAGTATTGCATTGCTCATAATTACTCACTTAATGCATAATCACATCTCCACATGTAAGTTTCATTAATTTTAGATACCATATATACTCATTATTCTTCTATATAGTCAATTCCCTCATAAATATATGTAATAATTAATTTCTCTTATGATGAGATATTGTGTCTACAAGAAATCTCCTATCTTGTACTTCTATAAATCTCATAAGATTTTTAGTAAGTTTCTAACTATCAAATCCTATATTCATAATATCCTTCTATTTTCTAAGCAACTAAACAAGAAAAGAAAAGAAGTAAAATCCTTAATAGAAAATGAATTACTTACTAAAAACATAACTTTGATTAACAAATCTAGAGTTTTCTTTTTCGATTTTCATGAAATTTTTGTCTGCCTTGAGAAGTTCTATTTAATCCCATATCTATCAAATCCTTTTAACAGTGTGCTACAATAACTCTTGCAGAACCAAGATATTTTTTCATCCTAATACCAACAAAGAGATATTCTACAATTTCTTTTATACAATACCTCGTACGATCTCATCTTGATACTTTTGTGATAACTTTGATAGATCTTTTGAATAATGGATGATTCTCTCTAATTAGTTGTCTATTTGTATAAGGATGACAACTTGAATTGAGCCTTAATTTTGTCTCTACAGCCTCCTATAATGTTTGCTATAATTTATAAGTGAACCTCATATTTCTTAGTTTATACTCATGCGTACCCCGTGCAATATAATTATCTTCTAATATACTTATGTGTTAGATCTTACATATATATCCTCAAATCTACTAACGCAAAAAAAAAAGCATTAATAATTAAAAAAATTATAATGACTCACATAAGATCATGTCTCCTCATTGTTTTTGGTAAATGGATAACAAAATTCATAAAAATGTTATCTCATTTCCACATAGGAACGCTTAACTATTATGCACATCACCTAATCTTTTATGTTCTATCTTTGACTTTTGAAAAGTCAACAAAAAAAAAAAATATATATATATATATATATATATATATATATATATATATATGAACTTTTGATATATTTTTCTTATGTTAAGATGAAAACTCAACCTACTCTTATTACCTTAATCAAGAATCATTCTTTTAAACCATCGTAAGTTAGTACACACACTTTCCTCTTAAAACTTAGTATTAAATCAAATTCAAGTGAAAAATTTTTATCTCGATCAATGTTTTAAAAAGCTCTAGTATGTTTCAAACTAGGACCATAGAATCACTTTTCTCAAATCATGCTAATGAAATCATTGATAATAACCAACATGTCGCAATTAATGTGAATATATTGTTGGGAATCCAAGTGTGAGTCTAAGTCTCACATTTGATAGAAATGAGAAAGTAGAACACTATATAAAGATGAAAGACTTGTTAACTCATTCCTTAAGGTTTTGGGTAGAGGGTGGTGTCAATCCTTTATATGATTGGGCTCATATCTCATTAGTGTTTATGTCTCCCTAGTGAACCTCCTCCTCGATAGATCCAACATATATCTCATTGTCATTCAAGTCCATGTATTTGAAAGCTTTAACCAACTTTAATTGTCATACAAGACATGTATTATTTTACTATATAGTGCATCAACAACCACATTAGATTTCCCTAGATGGTAATTTATATGAAAGTCATAATCTTTCATGAATTTTATTCACATTCTTTGTTTTATGTTTAACTTTTCTTTATCAAACAAGTATTTTAAACTCTTGTGATTTCTGAACCCATCACATTTAACACCATACAAATAATGTCTCTAAGATTTCAAAGTAAACACCATAACTATATCAATTTCAAGTCATGGATAAGATAGTTCTTCTTATGACTCTTTAACTTCTTGGAAGCATAAGCAACAACTTTCTTTATCTTGCATCAATAGACAACCTAAATTGGTAAGGCGCATTACAATAAACCTCAAAGATTTACTTAGATAAGGAATAATCAACACTAAAATATTAGTCAACTTTAGGAAACTCTCCTCACACTTCTATGTACAAATAAAAAAATTTGATCTTTATTACATAACTAAGTCAAATGAGCCACAAATTGGACAAAAAGGATTGTGTCGCTCAAAAATCATATAACATTTTGAAAGTTGGACTTGTAATAAAGCATGTGCCTTGTACCAAGATGTTAGACTTTCACACCTCAACTCCATTAATAACAAAGACTTTTGTTGGTTATTGTACAACTAAACCCAAATAAGTTTATTAATTTCTAGATTTATAATCTTTGGATACATATGATTTCTGACATATGAAGCAAATCATTTGAGAAGAAGACTATGAGAAATCATAATAAAACGTGACTATGAAGCAAATCATTTTCAGGAGGATTTTTTATGAAGTCCTGACTCATTGCTTTTAGATCACTGGGTCAAGAATATTTTCTTCTTATCAACTTTCTTATTGTCGATTAAAATACCACATGTCTCCTTATCATTCTACCGTGGTCTTCAACCCTTCAACCACCTTGACTTTTTAAACCAAAACTAAAGGCTCTTTAATAGGCAAAAGAATCACTACCTTATTTATCTCATGTCTCAAACCATTTTCAAACTTTCTGCCTCTCCAAGCCTGAAAGATAACCAAATATAGAATCTAACTAGGTGTTTAAACCTAGTGAGATACTTCAACATCATAATATCTTCTTGCATCAACGACATGAACTCCACTCTACTTACCAAATGTTATTAGAAAATACTTGTATAGAAGTTTTTTCTAAAAGTGTCCCTTGAAAGGACATTACCTTTGGCATATATCACCTACCTTATCCCATCCACAAGAATTTAACATCATTTTTAATATGTATGGAACATAAGGTAACTTTTTCTCCTCCAAGCACCATATAACATCAAATATTTTCTTCATATCTTTTATCCACTATTTTGCCTAATTTAAACTAGATTTCCCATTGATTTTGGTTATAAACTCATTAAGAACATTAAACGCATGGTAAACTAGTGTTACTATCTCTACTATTTGTCTAATAGTCTTAAGTTATTGCCATGTAGCCTAATGTTGTTGTGCCATGGTAGCATTTTGTGGTAGTATATTTGTTATAAAGTGAAGTGTAATGGGTATATTTTATCTTAAACATAAAAAAAATGTGGTTATAAATATCCACACAATATTTTAAACAAATTCTTTCATAACCTTCAACACATATCTACCCTATAAAACATAGTTGTACCTACTCTCCATATGTTTAATTTAGATTTGAATAACATTCATACTAATGATGTAACGTCTCATTTAATATTAATATGTACTAGCTAATATAATAAGTAGTATATTACATACATTAAACTTGGTACTTGTAAATATTGTATATTACACTATAACGAAAACTTAAGTTCCCCAAAAGACAATCTACAACCACACTAGTAGAAATAAAAGTTAACTTTGAGTATCCCCATATCCCCCACTTGTAACATCATCTACTCTCATATAATACAATTCACAAATATACATGCAAGAGTAGACTAATTTAGAAAAGGAATACATCATACAACATGATATACATAACACACATATATCAATTTCAATAAACTATCAACACATCATACACCACAAGTTATATTTAAATCATCGTCAATCAAGATATAAGAATCCTCGACCTTATCCCAAAGAAACAAAGTAATTTGTTATATTGGATGTCTTTCAAAATACTATTATCAAGCATGTTTCATCATAAACTAATATTTGACCTTTCAAAAAGATAATGAAAATCTATGCTCAATTTACTATTCAATGTAGTTCATTCACTTATTTTGAAATAATATGATGTATAAATTTCTTTAACTTCTTACCACCTGATATTTGAACCTAATTAATTCGGTCATTAGTTAAACATAAGATATCTTATTTCCTTAAGTTTCATATTTAATATTTTAACCATTGGAACCACAATGTCATCCTAGTATTCTCACTACCTATCCAAAATGAAACAATACACTCACTAAGGTCGACACATCCAAAAAGTACTACACTCATTAAAAATAACATATGATGTATAAAGGGGTGGTAAAGTGTGCCACATTCCGCGAGTAAGTCACTAGCCTACCAAAATTTGATGATTCGTGTTGAAGTTTTTAATTTGCTAGCTTGTTTTGTGACATGTAAATATGTTTTTTATTTTTGTAAATAATTCAATTACACAAATGTTTCTATATCTATTTAATTGTTATTACCTATAAAAAATTATTAATTTATGTTAGATTCAGTTTAAACTTTTAAATTTTAATAATATCAATAAATTTTCAGTCCATCTGTTAATTTAGTTAATAACGTTTCATTTTACTTTTCTCAAAGAATGATTTCATGTCTTTTCGAACTTCTCTTTAATCTTATCTATTTACTATGCTTATTAGTATAGGGTTAACAAAGAAAACCCAGTTGCATTCAAATAATGCCTCAAAATTCAGTCATTTCAATGAAAAGAATCGAGTCTCCTAAAAAAACTAAAATCCAAAATAGTATTGCCTTCCTTTCAGTCTCTAAAAGATCTTCCCTTAATCTAATGTGTGCTTTCCTAAGTTCTAATACTAAATGTTAGAAACATCATACCAACAGGATACTCTACAACAACTAGTAAAAAGAAAAACCACTCTTTGATTCTGCTTTCCATCAAACCCTAAAACAAATTTATCAGTTTGTAAAATTCTGTTTTTTTTAATCATTTCATTTATAAATCGATTTTATTGATGATTAATTTTAGTCTAAAATTAATAATATCAATTAATTTTTTAATTCAAGACTTTATTTAAAGAAATAAAATCTAATTTCAGAAAAATACCTCCTTAGTTAAAATTCTACTTTCAACTCTCATAAGTTTTAAAAAAGTATGAACATTTGATTTTTTAGCTTGGTGTATAATTGATAAAGTTTAAATTTATGCGCTCCCAAAAACATAGCTTGATTTTAATTTTAATATTAACTTAAAAGTTTAATTAGATTTTAATCTCCGCAATTTTCGTTCATTTTGGTTCCTGCTGTCACGAGTAATATATCAACACACGTATTCTTTTGATAAACACTCTACTACAGGAACAGAAACCTAAAAAATGAAACTTGGGACTTAAAGTCAAAATCTTAAAGTATATATATCAATAGTAAAGGTCAAACTAAATATATCTGGTTAATTAAAAACATATATAGACTAATTTATAGTTATAATTCATTAATTTATGTCCTATGAATTTATATTTTACTTTTCTTCCATTATATTATAGAATTCCAGCAACGCATGACATGTATTTGCAAACTTGTGACATATAAAACTTTACATTGTCATCACTTTGAACAATGTTTTAATAGTGTGCATCGCTGAATATTGAATTCATAGTTTGGCCTGAGTTTAAAGGTATCCAAGTTTCATGGGATTACTATATTTCAACTTTGGAAAGGCATATTATATATATTATATAGGGATTGTGAAGACTTAATCAAGATATTCAAGATAAAAAAAAGTAATTATAACAACCAAATTTTTTTTAAAAACACATGATTAAAAAGAGATTTAATTAATTTGTAAATCTCTTATGAATTTTAATATTTTCAATTAAATTCTTATAATTGTTTTTGGTTTATTAAATATTTAAAATTTTATATTTTTCAATCAAGTTCTTTTTATGTAATTATTTTATTAACCAAGAAACATGATTTTATATAATTGTTGTCATCTGCATCAATGATAATAACGACAATAATCTTTTAGTTTATCAAAAACATGATAATCTTATTATTTAGCATATTTTCAACTAAAACAATAAAAGTAATTTATCTTTTACATTAATCATATAATTTCATTTTATACTGATAGAAAAACTTACATTTCTTAACACATGAAAAAAACAAAATAAAATGGCAGGACAAATATCACAGTCATGTTACTTAATTAACAGAAAAAATAAACAACGAAAACTCAGTTGAAAAATATAAAAAAAATTTGAATATTCAATAAATCAAACAAATTTAGTATATACTTATTAAAAATACTAAAATTTAAGAAAAAATTACAACATAATTAATTTTTAAAAATAAAAACGTAACAATATACTTAAAAATGTTGGCCATCTACCACCATCTCCTTTTAAATCATCATTGATGCTATGATCCCTTTAAGGCAAGTGTAAACACTAGCTCGCCATAGAACCCATGTCACAAAAGCAAAAGGTTGTGATAAAGTTTGATCTTTAAACTATAGGGTCGACAGTACTAGTACCTTAGGATGGAAACTTTACCTGCGGAATAGACAACTCGCTTCATAAAAGAATGACAAATATTAATGAACTCAGAACTTGTATTTCAGTTGAATAATTGCAACTTAAAATCCTTTTTAGTTTTCATTAACTATCAAGGTTGCGTCAGTTTCTAAAACAATTCAAGATCATGAAAAAAAAGGAAGAAAGTCCAAACCGAAAGTAGAAAGTTTATTTATTTATTCATTTTCGTTTGTGAAGCTGATGACAATGCTAGCTTTTAACAGTAATCTTATCAATATTGACAAATCACAGATATTTTTTTAGGACGAGTGAATATCAAATCATGAACATCGTTAACTTGTCAAAAGTATAATGCATAGGTTACTATTGCCAAATTGTGTTCACGTGTATTTTAATAAAAGGTATATAACTGATTTTTTTCTTTCTAATATTTACTCTTAACATGCACATATTGCACGTATTTCACAATAGTAGGAGACGAAGGATTTAACAAATAGAAAAGATGGCGTTTTTTAAGAATAGTTTGCACATTTTTTAAGATCTTTTTTAATGATATGTAACACTTTCAGACAAACATAAAACATATAATATAATTTAATAAAGGGTTTGTGCAAAGTATAATTTAAAAATATAACTTAAACAAAAAATATATATAAATATAAATATTTTAAATAAAAGTTTCTAGATGTTAATTGTACTACATGTCCACCGGTCAGTCAAGGATCGGGGCGTCAAAATGACCAACAAGTCTGAAAATTATTCTAAACAATAATAGTCATTGATTGACAAATAACAAGAATAATATCTATTTATTGGTGATTAATGAGTCAGACTTAATGGTAAGCTCACTATAATATTTATAATAAGGCAGGTAATGGACTCTAATTGACTAATCTTTATTACAAGATTATTATGTAAAGTCACTAACTTGAGCGTCAAAGTGTCTTCTGCAGGCACCCTAGGACAAGGAGAAGAGAGAGAATAGCGCAATTAGAGGATGGAATAGACAACTTTAAATACTTTGGGTTAAGGATCTCAACCCTACCGAAACATTAATATTGCACTTGTATATAATATAGAGTCCTAGCAAGGCATTACATAAACAAAACATAAGAATAAGTTATTATGATAAAATGCATATAAGAAAGAATAATTTTATCAACAACACATAAATAATCTTATTTAATCAAATAATATACAATAATCATATAGGACCACGTATGGATTCTACACATAAAAGAATATTCCATAAATAAAAGAAGGAAAATACTCAATGATTTTTATTCTTGTTCGTTTATTAGTGTAAATTATGTCTAGTTTCCAATCAACAAATTAAGTTATATTATGCAACTAAGTGAGTTACAACATGAGCATTATTTCATCTTGAAGTCACTCCTGACTAACACATATGAGTATTGTTTTGAAATGGAGTTACTTTTGTCTATCTTATTAAGTATTTTTTAAGACTTATTCTCTTATAGCTAAAATCTTGAGTATTGTTTAAGAAAGAATCACTCTTAAATAAGACAAAGATTTGTCTAAGATGTGATGTAAAAAGATAGCGTGGTTGGTCACCAAAGAGAGGTAATGTCTTTTGATGTTTAAAAGGTTTAACTCTCACTTCTAGGATTGCAACGAATACAGAAATTTACAAAGATTTAGGAGACCAATTATTTGAATAGCATTTCAACACTTTGAAAATCAAACTTTAAATAGGTGTTGATGTAAAAATTCATTGCAAATTCTTTTATGAACATTAAGCATCTTCATATCATAAGATCATCTTCATTGCGACTTGAACAACTTGAGTGTAAGGGTGCATTACACATTCCATGTTATACTCCTTTTAAACTAACATCTTAATATTTAGTTGAACTTATCATTCCTTTATCAGAGTTCCTTTACTCAAAATTATGTAAAGCATTGATCAGTAAAAGGCAAAAAGTCTTTTCCAAGGTTGATAAAGTAAGCTTCAGGGAGTTGTTGATGTAAACAATTATAGCTCATTTTCTTAAGAGATTATTGATAAGATATAAACTTTTATGAGTATTCTTAGTAGATAAAAGAAATAAACATTCTCTACAACACACAACAAGAGAAAAGATATTTTCATTAAGTACTATGTTGGCTTAAGATTATGCACTTATCTTCTGAGATTGTTTTTGCCGTATGAATCAATGATTGTGAGTTTTTATATGGTGGTAGGTGTTTTTCTCTTACTAGATTAGACTCTTTCTAGGTCCAAAAGCGTAATTGAGGTAAATGCTATATATCTCCATTGTGTAAGACCTAGAAATTATATATGCCTTAGCCTAAACATTGTGAGTTTTAAGGTTTAGACCTTATATGAGTCTTAAGCTTGGAAGAAAATGTTTGTGAGTAAGATAAGGTCATTAGATGACACCCTGGGCTTGTTAGACGAGTCTAGAAAAAGGAGGAAGGTATGTTGACATGTAGTTATCTACTTAGGCACTAGATAATACTTGTTAAATGAGTAGATGAACTCAATTTGTTAAATGAGTAATATATTAAACGAGTGATATCTTAGACGAGTGATATCTTAGATGATTATTCCTTGTATGAGTTATAGATGCTTTAAGCATTAGACACTGCAAAGGTTGAGTGTGTAATTGACCCTGAAAAGGCATATGGAGGAGAGGAAGAACATTTGGAAGGAACATAAAACATGAAATTTGATATGTTCCTGATAATAGTTGATTTTACGTGTTTTTGTGTATATATTTTGGTGAATAAATCAACTCCTTCATAACTTTTACCTTGTTTTATCCTCAAGTTTAGTGTGTTTTCTAGTTTTCTTCTATTTTAGTTAGTTTATGCTTGTTTTTACCTCTAATCTCTTTACATGAGTGTGTGAAATAAATGAATAGGAAACAATTCTAGTGGAGGAAAACACGCAATAACTCAAGGGAACATGTTTTGGGACAATAAAAGATCAATTTAAAGCAAATACCCATGTTGGACACCTTTGGAATTGCACAAGAACTTGAATTTTAGAATGCTATCAAAACTGCCTATAGTTGAGCGGTAGCTGAGCTATCTGTTTCTGGAATGTTGTAGCTAAGTTGTAGCTAGCGTGCAACTGAGCACCAACTCTCTAGAATGGTACCGCGACACTGCAGCTAAGTGTGAGCCCTTTGGAATGTCACGGCTGGGCTGCAACGGAGGTGCAGTTGAGTGGTGACGACGCCGACTTGTCAAAATGAGTTATTTAAGCATGGTTCTCGCGATTTTTTGGGCATTCTTCTCTTCTTACACTTCATTCTTCACCTAGAGAAATTGGGACCCTTGGAGGTTTTTTGGGGTGTTGGGAAGCTCTCCCACTCCTCCTTGGATCTTCAAGCTTCATCAGTGGTGATTTTGCCCCTTATAGGTTAAGGAAGAAGATGGGTCACGAATTGGAAATGGAATTGCAAAGGGGAGGCACAAATGGAGCATGGAGAAACTGCTAAGAACCTTGGGAAAGGCTATGCATCTTCTCTTTGGTTCCAATTTCTTCCCTATCTCTTCAGTTTTTTAGAACCCTAAGTTCTCCACCATTGAGGATTTTTCCTATTTGTTGAGATTAGTTGTAAAACATGGAATTCTTATGTATTTTGTGATGCTAATGATATATGCTCTTTAATTTTACATTCGTGTTCAACTTCTATGTTTAATGCTTGCTTTGGATTGATCACCCATGCATGATTTTTGGTTCTTGATGTATTGAGAAATATGATTTGAACCTAGAATTGAAATTGAATACCTATTGGATGGAATTGAGATGTTTGTGAATTCATGAGAATGAAATGGATGAATTCTAGTCTTGACAAATTGTAAATACACTATATTAAATTCCTTGCACACGAATTTTTCGATAAAATACCAAAAAGATTTTCTTGTGTTATTTTGTGCACTTTGATGTCTAATTGAGTTATGAAAGGAAGAATTATCATGTGTTGCACAATTCCCTTGGGAGCGAACGATATTTATCACTGGCTACGCTGCGATCGGTGCACTTGCCATTGGTTTTGCAGCCAACAAGATTTTGGCGCCGTTGCCGGGGACTTGTGTTCCAATACAAGGCAATTTGGGCATTTATGACTCTTTTAGACTTTGTTGTGAATTTTTCTTTTAAATGTTGTTATGTATGTAGTTGACTTTAGTTTTAAGGCTTTCTATTGATTTAGTTTGAACTCAATGTTTGTCTCGGAGTACGCCTTTGAACTTGATGCTAGTTTGAACTCAATGACTTTAGTTTGAACTCTATTGATTTAGTTATTGAAAGTTGTTAGAAATGAAAGTTCTTGTATTATAATACAAATATTTTAAAAAAATTGGACACAAATGAAAGTTCTTGTATTATAATACAAATATTTTAAAAAACTTGGACACAAAGGTGTTGTGATACCTAAGTTTTCATTGGTTGTTATAGTATATTTAATAGAACATGAAAGTACAATTATGTTTAATATTATTGAAATCATAATATCTATTAATTAAATTAAGTAGAAAAAAACTAAATGAATTTAAATATATTTTTTAATATAGAAGAAGGTAATAATATTTAAAGCGAGAAGATAGTATAATAATTTGTTTGTTTATGTATGTCTTCAATAAACAATAAATATTTGAAAAAAAAAACTATAAATCACATTGATGTTATGAATTTCATACTCGATTAACCGATATAAAGAGAATACAAACAGTAAAATAAAGTCAAAACAGAGACAATATTCACTACAAAATGAGGTGTTAACAAATGATAAAAAAATATAATAAAGATAAACATACAACTTATAATATAGAAATCAATTTTTTTTGTGATTAAGTAAAAATAATATAACTTTTAAATGACATAATTTAAATTGTTATACTATTATAAAACTTATGAAACCTAAATCTTGAATGTTTTCAACAAAAATAAAAGGATTAAGTTTCTCTTTTCTCTTTTCTCTTTTCATTAAATGAATAAGAATTTAGGATTTACTGAATCCTGTTTATGTAACCTTTTATATATATACATTATTATATAATCATTATACCTGTATTATATTTAAAGTAAGGAGATAATATAAAAATATATTTGATCTAATATAATAAATTATTATAGGTAGTTTTAGTTTTAGTATGTTTTAGTTTTGTTTGCACCAAGTGTTGCATTATGATTCCACAAAACAATATAAATTAATTACTGTAATTTTTATGAATGAAATATGCTTAATTATTAAAAATAAAAGCTATTGATATTTAACATTATAAAAATAATTCAAAAATCAAAAAAATATTGAATATGTTTTTTTCTCCTTTAAATTTAAGTGAAAATTGAAAATAGCTCTTTTCAAAATTTTGGTCCAATTTAATTTCTGAACTTTAGAAATGCGTAGATTTAATTTTTTTAATTAAATTTTATTAAATTTATTTAACGTTTCAAACAGGTTTCATAATAGCATTTGAGTTGTTTATACAGTTTCACACATGGTAGACTAAATTGGTCTAAAATTTCAAAGATTAACTAATTTCAATTTTTATTAAAAATTAAGAGACTAAAAACATATTTAATTCATTAAAAATTAAAATTTATCATTTTTTTTTGCTATTAATTGTATTTGATTTTTATTAAAAAATAAAAAATTGTAATTACTCTTTAAGAATTCAATTAACAACAATTATACTAAAAAGAATAAAATAAGAGCATGAAATGTATAAACAAAATAGGAGAATCCTTTTAAGAGTGTTTTATGTAAGAGTATACATTAAAACCATTTATTAATAACTATAAAAAAATATTTTAAAAGTAATTTTTTCATAAATAGAAGACAATAAAGTTATAGTTAAACTTATCAATGTTTTTTAACTTTATTTTCCATGATGAAGTTAGATTGACATTGTCTATCTCTATCAAACAAAAACAGATATTTTGATTGAAAATCATTTGCAATTAATAAATGAAAGTGATTTCAATAAACAGTAGAGTCTTATCCCTTTAATATTTTTTCTTCCAACTTTTTTTTAAATTAAAAGAAAAAGTTGAATATACATTTATTTGGCTTGCGTTAATTGGTATGCATCATTTAATATTTTTCCCGATAGGTCCCGAACACCTTATCTTATCTTATAAATGAATAAATACGTTCATAACATTAAATTCTTGACGTGAAATATGCAGTGTACTACTTTTGGACCATTTAAAGTCCAAGTCCAACATTTACACTTCTTTTTGTTCAAAGAAAATTCATCAATCACACGGCATTTGTTAATGTAAAGTTATACAATTCTCTTTACCTTAATATCCAATTTCGTTCGAAAATATCAAATTAGTCCCTTCTTTAAAAAATGTGTTAATTACGTCCTCATCTAATAAAATTTGCATGAATGAAATCTCTTCCGTTAAATCCGTACAAACGGCGTTAATTAAAGAAAGAGAAAAATAATTAATGTCGTTTGTATGAATTTACCGGAAAAGATTTCATTTATGTAAATTTTATTATGATATTTTCTAACAAAATTGCAAACAAAATAGGGTTCTCTTTATTACATTGATTTCTGCACCAGCACAACATTAATTATTTTATAGGTTAACGTCGATATGTATTTCTTTTAGCATGCAAAATTAGAGTCAAGTTTCTGATTTCCTTCTACCGTGGACTGATTTTAGTATACAAATCAAGTTTTTCATATATTTTAAAATATTAAAATTACTTTATTTTAGAGAGATCATTTTAGAGAATCACTAAATTGTAACTAATTTTAGAAAGAAAAATATTTTATTACTAATGTAGATAGTAATTTATAAATTAATTTTTTTATTATAAATAAAATATAATAATTAATTGTGAATTAGAATCTAAATTAGTTTTCATATATCTAAAATTAAAAAAATATTTCGTATTAGCTAAAACAAATGGTAGTTAATGGTAAAAATCAATTTATATTCTAATTCACAAAAACAATTATAGTTTCTTATTTTATTTTAGATGTTAATAATTTTTAATTTTTAATATAAATTAATCATTATTATAATTAATCATATTTTGTGTCTAAAATTAATTATTATTTGGTGATTTTCTTTTAATAAATTTAGATAAAAACTGATAACACATTACAACATTAAACAATTTATTAATATAAATAATTATATTTATTTGATAGTATTTTTAAAGTATCATAAATATAATTATAAATGAACATAAATTATGTTTTAACACAAAAGTTTTGGCAATTTGGTGAACTTATATCAATGTTTATACTTACGGTGTAGAATTGTGTTTGTTTACATGCATGGGATGAGCATATTGGTATTATTTTATGTAATAAATTTCTGAATAAGAAAAGGACATGTCGATTGGCGCATATATCAATGAGTTCAGAACGAGAGGCCGTAACCCCTATCGAGCCTTTACGGCGGATATGGATGATTCATGTGTCAGTGAGATAATTTATCCTAAAATACAAAATTATTATCTTTTTCATAAAGTATGAAATGAAATGAATATATGATATTGTTATATGATAATTCTAAAAACCTAACTGGAATTTGACTTTATTGTATATCATATGTATTTGAAATATAATATAAATATTTATAAATAAGTTATAACTAAAAATATAATAATATCATAAAATTTAATATAATTATACGATTAAGAAAAATATTATAAAGTTTATATCAGAACATCTTTTTGAGAAGATATTGATTTTTTTTAAAATTTTTATATAAGAACACGTGTATGGTAACTTTTTTTTTATAACAAAAAAATGAAATTTTAAATATAAAAATAAATATAAATAGTTTTTATAATTTAATTATAAATGTTTTTATTTGTTTTTTATATAAATTTTATTTATTTAGAAGATGATTTTTACTTATTTAATTTAAAAATATTTAAATTTAATATAATTAAATTTAAAAAAACTAGTTAAATTTAAATAAAACATAACTTGAAAGATAAAAATGAAAAGAAAAACACAAAAAAGGAGAACTCCTTTTATATATAACTATATATGGATTTATATATAAATATAGATATAGATTTACATTTTAATGTTCAGTTCATGTTTTATATCCATTTGGCTTTACTTAAAGAAACTTCACTTTATTAATTTGATTTGAGATATTTAATATTTAATGAAAACATTTTAAGTTTATTATGAGATATTGATAATATTGTTTTGGTAAGAAATCAAAATAAATTGAATTTATTAACAAGCAAGATAAACGAAACATTAGTCACTTATAGATTCAAAGTTCAGGTTGCAGAGATGAAAAAAGAAGACATAATAAATATGAATGAATGATATTAAAAAGAAAAAGGCATTACATATATAATTCTAATCAAATTCCCATTATGACCCTTAAAAGGAAAATGACATCATCTTTTTTATGACATTATAAATATTAATGAGTGCCAACCTATTAATATATTTTTATTTAGACACTTAAATTACATAACTTTGATTACTTTTTATAAAAAAAAGTACCAACATAGAAATTTAAAATATTGGCATTCACAAAAATTACTTTAATCTTATAATCTATGTTTACATATCCTTTTAATGCAACAAATGAAGTAAGAGGCAGTTGATTCATTTAGCGTCTTTGAGGTTGTGTAGGAAATTGAAGCTAAACCAATTAATGTTGAAAAATAATTCAAAAATCTATTCCTGGGAGTGAGAGTGAGCTTTAAATTTGCTCAACATGAGAGAAACCTTAAAGAGAAGGAAAGATAATCCAATGAGCAAGATCCAAATGTGTTCAACAAAAGAGAAACTTTTAAGATGAGAAAAGACAATTTGTTGAACAAAAAGCCTATGCGCTAAGCGTAGGCAACCAGTGAAGACAAACATGCTTGACATTATAAACATAAAGAAGAAGATTGATTGGCCAAGGGACTTGATTTTGGAACTTAGATAGTTTTACAAGTTAGTTATTCTTTGTTCTTGTATTGTTATATAGTGTTTCGGTTGTGAGGTTGAGTCACTCCAAACACCTTCACAATTTGCTCTCTGTTGTTGTTCGGTCTCGCTTTATGGTTTCCTGTTTCGCTCTTATGTTTGGAGGTGTACCTACCAAAGGTGCTCTGATGCAAAAGTCAGTAGGTTGTCTGTTCAGTATTTCAATGTAATAGTAATAAATGCACAATAAATGTGATCCCCTATCTCTTACCTTTGACCTGTATTTATCGTTTTGGTCGTGGGCTTGGGATTAGCGGAATCTTAATCACGGCCAAATCTCAGTCCTCTAATCATTATTTACTTTAATCTTTGTAGCAATACCTTATTATGGACTTTCGCCGACCATTCATTATCAATTGTCCGGCTAGGTTGATCACATGGTGGCTTTATGGTCGTTCGGTCCATCCGGTACATATAATATAATTTAATTATCTTACTCATAATCGATAGTTAAACTTTATTGCATTAGGATTGAGCGACATTGTAACTTCTGTGTACTTCTTAATTCAAACATGCAAGTACATTTTGTTTTCCATTTTGATTTAGTTTTGTGTATTCTTTTTGTAATCTAAATTAAATCAACCAAATATTACAGTTGTTGAAAAAAAAAGTCTCTTTGACTATAACTATAATAATCTTAATGTAGAGATCAAATTACTCTAACTAAGGGATGGATTAAAAATATTAGATTCTTAGAAAAAACAAGATTAAGGAACATGATTTAATCTTATAAAATAGGAATAAATGTGAGATAATTGCATGTATGAACAACATAGACATATTAGCTCTCAAATATCATTCACTCCCAACACTTAATCACAATGATAATCACAATCATTGTATTAAGTTTCCATTCCATCAATATTTGTGAATTCTCTAATTTATTCTCTCTAAAGTTTACATTTGTTATTCTCATGTCTATGAAATTTTACAAAAAAATAATAATTGTTAATATACTTCCTAGTTCTTAGGATACGACAACCTTTTTCAACTATATTACCATTGACCAGCTCTACTTCTCATGTCTCAAAGTCAAGTCTCAAGTGCTCAAGTTGCAAAAAGATCTTCATGAAAACTTGTTTTTATGTTAAAGCCTTTATAATTTAGCATATTTATATATAGGGTGTTGTTTATCCTTAATTCCATGTATTGTATTCTTTGAACTTCGTTTTTGGAATTAGAAAACTCTAAAAACTCATTTTTGGTCAGGAATAATCAATTACATAATCAATTATCACGACTAATTGGAGTTTTTAGGCATGTTTTTTTAATTGTTGTGCATTCATTAGATACATAATCGATTGCCATAAGTGGATAATCAATTATCACGCATTAAGTAACTGACAACGGATTTTTGGAGGTATTCTTGAGTGAAATCTCTATTATTAAGTTGTGACTTTCCTTCTAATATACGAAATACGTAAATTTCAAAAAGCATATATGTTTTGCTGTATGTTGTGATAAATGTGTTTTAGGGTTTGTGTAACCCTTGTGTTGTGGTTGTAAGAACTTGGTGTTGGCAAAAAGCGAGAACTTTCACAAAAGTTGTGATTAAGTGTTGTTGTTGCTGAGTTAAAGTCTGTCATCCTTTGTGAAGATTCAAAGGAGGTGGTCATCCTTCATGAAACATTCGAAGGAGGTGTTCATCCCTTGTGGGTTTCAGGAGAAATGAATTTCATCACTTAGGGTAACAAGAAAAGTGTTTTAACCTTAAACTTTTTTATTTTCTTTGTGATTGTAACAGTTTGATGGTTTGTGATACTGGATAGTTAATTCTCATTTGAGATTAACAATTGGACGTAGGATCCATGTGATCTGAACCAGTATATAATCACTTGTGCAATTTTCTCTCTTCCTTACTCTCTTATTTGTTTTAATTTATCGTTAAAGAGATTGAATTAAAAGATAAAATATTTAAAGGCAAGATTTACAATTAGAAACCAATTCACCCCCTCTTGATTTGTTGTTTACACTAACGATTACGTTGCACCGCTCTGACACATGTAATTTAATTATAATTTGATAGATGATTAATTTGTAATGATTTTATAAGAAAAATGTACACTAACGCCTTGATATGTTGTCCTTTCTTAGGATAAAAGCTGACCCAAGCTGTAATATAGTACTATTTTGCTTTCTATTAGAGAATAGGTTTAGAGCATGCCAAAATGTATTGTGTTTTCCCCTTAGAAAGACAATGTTGCGCTATATTAGGTCAAAGGAGGCTTAATGGCAAGCCTTATTGCTCGCACATTCTTATTTCTTAGTTTTGTTGAGTTCTCTCTTTTCTCTCTATGTCTCACTTTTGTCGGTGTTGGTTGTGCTTGTTGGATCACAGCGTGTGAAGAGGCCCTATGTGAAAGGAGGTTATGGTAGGTGGTAGATTTATTGTAAGCTTGAGATTATATGTGTTGAAAGGTAAGGGAAGCTAATAATTATTATTTATTTGTCTTGAATGGTTTGTTTGTTGAAAATGATTCCTTGTTGTGAATAAATGTGTTGGTATGCTTGTGTATGTGACCCTACCCTGTGATGAGTTTAATGGGATGAAGGATATGAATATGCACAATGTTATGGTTAAGCACGTGACCATATGGTAACAAAATGTTTTTTTATAACATGATGCTATGTATTTGGGGATATATGGTTATGATGAGAGCATGTTGGTACTTGTATGAGGTGTTGGATGTTGTTTGCTTGATGTTATGAGTTTGATTTTTTTACCATTTGTGGTGCATTATGAATCTGAGATTTTAGTGGAGAACTCTAGGTGGTTCTAGAGAAAATCTATAAGGAAAGGTTTTGAGGGGAATAAAATGGGAGATGAGATGGGTAGGTCAAAAACTATGAAGATACAGTGTGGCGTTTAGGATTACTTGGCTAGGAGGATACTAGTGACTAAGACCAAACGAGGCATCACGTGTTAGAGGCAACATGAGATGGATTTTGTTTTAATTTTTAAATTTTTGAAAGTTTTTTAATTTTTTTATGATTTTTCAAATTAAAAAAAAAAGTAAGAAAAATTCACAAATTGACATGCGGCATGTACAAACATGGAGTTAACGTCAACTTAATGAAAATGTCCAAATTAAATCTTTTTAAAAAAAATTAGAGAATTAAATTGAACCGAAAAATAATAAGGGACCAAAATAAATTAAACCAATTAGAGGACTAAATCACTAATTAAGCCAAATATTATTTAATTGAAAAAACATCGTAAGGCTTAATATGATTACAAAATTAATGAAAAAAATAAAACTACAAAAGCTTGTTTACATATACCTTTGCAATAGGAAAACGCTCTTCAACTCACTTTTTCAATACTTATATTTAATGAGCCTTTTGAGAGAGAATAATTACAAACATATACATCACTATTAAGATATATATGAGTCCAACCTCGACACCACCTTCAATCAAAAACCTTAAGACAATAATTTAAGAGTCTTCATTCGTATATGGTGTTCAACTTTCTTATTTTTATTTAATGTGAAACTTAGACTTACGTATATTTTTATTAACATAACGAGACAAACTTGTCTGACCCTTTGTCAAAAGGATTTTCAATACAAGGACTCGTTTGAGTTGACCACCAAAACAAACATTCAACTCGGATATTGTGGATGAAGGAGATACAACACTAATGAGACATTAGCACAACTCACACATAAGAAATTGACACCACCTCCAATAAAAAATCTTAAAAGAATGAATTTATAAATTTTCAACATTCTCATGTTTACTTAGTGTGATACTTAGACTTACACTTAAATTTTTCAACCATGTTTACTTTTCACTTACTAATTCAAATATTAGAACACCATTCACACGTGAACCTTGGTTCAATTGTGTATCATTCTTCACAGTTGTCCACAACTCAACTCATACACCAAGAGATTAATTACTTCGTTAAAATTGACCTAAAATAATTCATTTTTTATCAGCAAAAGATAATGAATTCCAATATATAAAAATAGAAGGCAAATGGAAAAAATTATTAGATATATATTGATATATTTTTTAGAGTGAGATGACTGATTTCATACATAGCTTTATATAAAACACTAATAATAAACAAAAAGCTAGTTAGATAAGATTTTTTTATTAAAAATATATGTTATTAATACCATTTTATTATTTTTTAATAAAATTTTAACATAATTTTAAGACTCGTTTTATTTTATCCTTTTTCTTTTAAAACACTGTAACATCCCATTTTTAATAGTAAAATACTACTAAAATGAATATTACATATATGATAAATTAACTAATACAAGAAACAAACCTACGAAAAACAATATTTACACCTGTAGATTTGTCCGACTTCTTTACTGAATTCCCTCGATCACCTATTACTGAAGTAACTGAAACAGATGTCTCCCTAAGCTCACACCAATCGGGTAATCATCACAAAAGAGAAAACATACAAGGATAAACAACAGAAAAGCAATGGTAAGCTAGATATAAAAGAGTTCATACAATTGTATCACATAACACATTCACATAATTATTCAAACAAGATAAATTAGTTCAGACATCCTAACATGTTATGACCTAGACTTGACTGTCTGGACTTAGAATGATTGTCGAGCTATTCCAGGTCATGCACTTATGGTGGCCTCTACTGCTTTGCAAAACCATTGTCAATGGGTTTCACCCTACCATACTCACGAGGTTAGTTTGTTCCGGGCCTTAAGGCATACTGGAAGCCCCCAAGACTAAGACCTCCTCCTACTCCTCACGACATGGTTCAATCCTCTCTACTTGAGAATGAAAGACCATTGGAGTTTGAGGATAACCCCCAGGACTGAGCTCCCTACAAATCATTCTAAACTTACACATGACACCACCATGAAACCTCTTCGTGAGAATCATGGAATTATGTCCATCAACCTACTTTAAAACCACATACTTTCATTCGCTTTAAATCACCATTCATACCTTTGAATCACATACTTTTATGTGTAGTTAACATCCATGTTTATCCTCTTTTATATAATACAAAACACTCTCAAACATAATTCACAAACCAAACAACAGCCAACATAGTACAAGACAAGATGATAGAAAAAGATAGTAAACTAAACTCAGAACTTTCGCACAGCGCACCCCCATTTGTAGAGCGAGACTAGGAGTTTCTCATACAGCGACACAACTCGTTGTGCGAATTAACTCACAAAGGTACCAAACTTCAAGCCCCTCGTATAGCGCACCCAGGTCGCTATGAGAAAGCCCAAATAGAGACCAAAACCCTCACTCATTCACTATGCGCCCCCTTTCGCTATTCGAATATAAACTAACAGTGATTTTAAACCAACACCAGTCGCACAACGCCCAGATTCGCTATGGGAATCATCAGACAGAGAACAACCCTCTTCAGTCACTCGCACAACGCACCAATTCGTTGTGCGAATGACTGAACAGAGAGGACCTCGCTGTAAGGACTCGTTGTGTGAAACTATTCGCACAATGAGTCTGCATAATCTACAGAATGGAATTCTGCAGAATAATGCAACTCATACACCACTCACCATTTCTAACTATATTTCCCAACTACTAACACCCCTAGATTTTGTTATATACCTAATTAGACTTATCTAAGTGATTCTAAACCTTCCTACCACCAATCTAAAGTGATTATGAACCAAATCCTATTCTAGAACATCAAATTTCTCAACTTAAAGACCCAAAATCCATTCTACCACTTTGTACATATTGACCATTTTGATGACTCAACCAAGTCAAATCCGACTTACCTAAACTGTCCCAACAGATCAATTGAGCCCTTGACCTCCAATTCTCATTTCCACTACCTCACTTCCTCTAAAAATACTCTAAATAAGCATAATTCACTTCACTTTCTATCTAATCACTACTATAACAGATTACTCACATTTAATATGTTCAATTACAGTTGCACACACCATTCGACTCAGTTCACAACCCTTATTTCACAGTTTCATGATTTGGCATTCAAAGAACAAATAATTTAATCTACTCAAAACCTAAGATTCAACTCAAATAGAACCATAACAAAATTTATCACACACATGTCATACTACTAATTTAAACAAAAATCTAGCTTCCCTTACCTTAGATAAACGTAGCACAGCTCACAAAAACCCCATAACAGAAGCTTGCGTCGTAAGGAAATTCTACAAAAGCCTACAACTCACCGATTTGTGATAGGAAATCAACCTTAGAACCCAAATTGAGCTAGAAATTGAAGAGAAACAATCAGATACATGCAAATAGGAATCGTTGCATGATCATAGTCCAAGAACGTACGAAAAAATAGGAGGAATAACTTACCGGCTCAAAACAAGAAATTGATCGGTATGAGTTGTAGCCTTCAACACCAAGATCGCCTAGACACTTCCTGATCGTCGAACATACAACTTGAGATCAAGAACTCTTAAAGAGAAAGTAGAGAACTCTAGAAAAGTGGTTTCTAGAGGGATGGTACGTTTTAAAATAATGAAACTCTTATAACAAAACTATTTATAATAAGATCGTTTAATGTTAAAATAATCGAGTTTCACTATTTTTAGGCTATTATCACTTCTAAAATATAATTTTATGAGGTTTCACACTTAGTTATAAATTAAAAATGCAAGAACAATTGATAAAACAGTTATGTACTTTAATTTATTTTATTTTTATCCCCACACCATAGTAAACACATCAATTTAAGTTAATTAAAAAAATGAAAAATTAATGTTAATTTCAACTCTGAAAATATATTTGTTTTAGTGAGCCAATTAAAAAGAGAGACACGAATATAACTTACTATTATTATTATTACAATTTTATTATTTTATTACGATTGTTTTCAAGATCCACCATTGTATTTGAAAACATGAAAAATGTGTACTCAAATGGAACAGTGTACAACTTTTAATACATACACATTTGCTTTTGGAATATCCGAATAGGTAGCAAACTGAAAACGAAAATATGAATGGTTTGGTCAGAGATATGTGAAGGATTTTGATTGGTGAGAAAGTTGAAAGTTTGGTTTCAGATAGTTAAATTAAATTGCACGTTGTGGTGGTCGTGCATTCATTGCTTCGCATGACATATAGTCGGCACAACAACACAATGAACGACACGTAAATTTTGACAGGTTGTATACTGGAGACTCTTTTGATCATCAAGTTCAGAATTCACTCGACACAATATTAAGATTATGCATAGGAATAGACGACAATGTATGACTTTGAATGATGTTTGAATTATCACAAGTTCTCTTCTCTTTCCAGCCACAACAAAATTCCAAAATGAAATGTTCAAATAAAGCACGTGAAATTCAATTATTTTGAGAAATTTTCGTGTAACCACTTTTGAAAAAAAAATAGAATTATTGTTTGATCAATCACACTATTGTAATTAGTCTTTAATTTATAGAGTAGAAAAAATCCACTTAAAAACATTTAAAAGTTGCATTTTGATATATTTTAGGTTGAAATCTCACATAAAACACGTAAAAGATAAATATAAAGAAAAAAAAATCACTTTTTATTTATTGAGAAGCAAATTTGGCATTGTATATAAGACGATTTATTACTTTATAATAATGTGATAACTTTTTTAAAATATAACTGTTCTTACTAAAACCATAATTTGATTAACAAATCCTTCCTTAAACTAAATGTTATTTAGTTTATATCAAATTTTGAATACATTCCTAGTGATTTGTGTAACTTTAAGAAAGTATCTAATTTGAGTGGTTTGGTCATAATATGAGCCACATGTTCTTGTGTTCCATAATGCATCATCTAGATAGTTTCAGCCTTTGATCTCAAAGGAAATGAAATCGGACATTAATATATTTACAACGACCATGTAAAATTGGATTATACGAAAGCTTAATAGTAAAGTTACTATCACAACAAATTTTAGTAGCCTGGTTTTTCACTTTACACAATTTTCCTAACACTCTTTTCAACAATATGGCTTGACAAGCACATGAAGTTGTACCCATAAATTCTAGTTATGTAGTTGATAAACTCACAATTGGTTGTTTATTTGATGACCAAGAAACAACAACTGGAGATAATAAGAAAACATAACTTGAAGTATTTTTCCTATCATCTAAAACCCCTGCATAATCACAATATAAGCAAGCTCTTTTTTCCCTTCCTTCACATAGAAAATTCCATGATCAATTGTTCCCTTTAAATATCTCAACACTCTTTTGATTGCACGTAAATGCAGCTTAGTAGGATTCTTCATCTATATGTTGATTAAGTTCACCAGAAACATCATATCAGGTTAAGTAGATGTTAGATACATAAGACTTTCCACAATTTGTTTATAGTAAGTCTTATCCACCTTTACTCAAATGTCATCTTTGGTGAGTTTAACACTAAGGACAATTGGAGTTTGCACTGGATTTCTTTTATCCATTTCAAACCTTTGCAACATTTAGGCATATTTCTTTTGAAATAAGATGACATTTATTTGTTGCATTACTTCAAGACACAAAAAATACCTCTTTTTACCAAGATTTGTCACGTCAAATCATGCTTCATGGAACTTTTAAATTTTGTAAACATCAACTCGTCATTTCCTATAAAAAATAAGGTCATCAACTCGTCATTTTCTAAGAATGTTGATTCTACATCTAGTTGATAGATGGTTCATCCCTTTTGAGCCATAAGTGCTATTACCAAATGAATTGTCTCCATGCAAGCTACTTGTGCAAATACTTCTATGTAGTCTACCCCGTATTCTTATGCATACCCTTTCAAACAAGCCCGACATTGTACTTACCCACTTCTTCATTCTCTTTGAATTTTTTTCTTGCAAATCCACTTGACTACAACTTTCTTTGCTCGGTTAGGTAATTATACCAATTTCTATGTGCCATTTTTGTTAATGGTTGCCATCTCCTCATCCATGGCCTTCCTCCTTTTTTCAATTTGAGCAGTAGTATCAAAGTGAGTAGAATCACTATCAGATATAGTCAGATTAACTTTTGTACTACCTTCAGAAAAACCTTGGATAATTGCATACTCTTCCATCAAAATGGATGGTCTTCTACACCTTCATTAAGCGGGACTAGCCATAGAATCAAAGGAACTAATATCCTCTTCTAGAATAATAGTATTATGTCATGCCTCATGTTATTCAATGTTTTCTTCTTCTGCAAGAGTTGTTGCCACATCCCTATCACCCCAATCAAAATCACATAAGATGGTTTCTTCATACTTCTTATCCTAATCCCAACTTTTATCTTCATCAAAGACAACACCCCTGCCTATTATGATCCTTTGTGAAATTGGATCATAAAGTTTGTATGCTTTTAATACTTCACTAACCCCAAACAAAACAAAACATAGACTTTTGTCATCTAGATTAGTTCTTTTAGCATCAGGCAAATGAACATGAAAAATGCATCCAAAAACTCTAAAATACTTAATTGAAGGTTTGACTCCACTCCAAGCTTCTTTCGGTGTTTTATTTTGAACTACTAGTGTGGGTCGCCGATTCAAAATATGCACAGACCAGATGACAACTTTAGCTTAAATGGTTTTAGGCATTTTCTTCTCTAACAGAATGCTATGAACAATGTTCATAATGGTTATATTCTTTTGTTCAACGATTCAATTTTGTTATGGTGTGTATGCAGATGTTAGTTGTCTATGAATACCATTGTCATAGAAAAAGTCTGTGAAATCCCAAGATGTAAACTCTCATCTACGATTGGTGTGTAAACCTCGAATTAAAGAGTTGTCTTCTTTCTAACATTAATTTTAAAATTCTTAAAGATAGGGAGATCTTTTGATTATTTTTTTTTCAAGACATAAATCCAAGTTTTTCTAGTGAAATCATCAATAAAGTGAGCAAAAACCTCCTTTTTCTATTAGAGATAGGTCTGATTGGTCCACAAAAGTTCATGCATGAGTAAACTACTTTGCAATTCATCAATGGTCAACGTGTCTGTATCATTAGATTCTTCAATGGAACACACAACATAATCAAAACTCGGATCATGGATCTCAAAATTTTCTCAACTACTGCAACATCTCCTTTGTTTTCACTATTAGTCTCCATTTTGTTGGCTATGGTGAGTGCTTAAGCAAAATACTTGTTCACAAATTTTCCCTCCTTCATATGGAGATTTCAAAACTCTTTTCTTAGAGTTTGTATTTGTGCACACTTGACTCGTGAAGTGTCTTGGTACTTCTGTTTTAAAGAATACCATACATTCTTTGGAATAACGGACTGCACAAACAAACTCTTTGATGCCATAGCTTTGTGCACCTAGAAGATAGTTGCTTCTACTATGGATCAAGCCCTATGATGAAGCTTTGATACCAGAATTTTAGAATCTCACAAAAAAATACCTAAAAGATAAAAGGAAAGAAAAAATCACCCTCTATTTATTGAAAAGTAAATCTCACTATTATATAGCCTCACATCAAAGTAAAGAAACTGAAATAGAAATTGCTAGTATATATCATACAAATATGGAGTAAACTTATTCAAAACATAACTGTTTTTACTGGAACCATAATTTGACTAACATTTTATTTGATTTTTGAAACATCTGATTGAGATTTTATTATTTTATGTTTCAATGTCAAATTTAAAAGTATTAGAGAATTTATCAATGCATTTGAGAATATTAGTGTAATTTTATATTTAAATCTATTAATCGTTTATTATATTTAACAACAATAACATCCAAGTTAAATTCATATAAGGAAACAAATAGAATTATCTATGGTTAAAAATCTTAAAAAACAATAGCATATAAGTCTTATATATATAACAAATATTGAAGTTTTTTGTGAAAATGAAACTTTCTTTTACTATTACTATTTTTTTTTCCTTCAATGTATGTGATAAATTGGTGGATACTTGCAAAAGAAACTACACATAAATCTCTACCTACCTTTTTTGTCCTGAAATTACGATGATAATGTAATATGTTTGTTATGCCTCATCATCACCAAACCCTAATAAGTAAATTAGTCTTAATTTTTTAATTTAAAGTGGGGTAGTTAGTAACTTAAGTATCTTTGCTTTATATTCTGCTCAATTAAACTATTATTTTTCTTTCCAAGATAAAAAAAAATGTATTTTATTTATTTTTAATCAGAAAAAATAGACACTGCTGACGAAGACATTGTTTGGCTTTCTATCGATGAGTTACAACTCAACTTGACTTTAGCATAACGTACTTATTTGTTTTTAATTGTCTTTTTCTTTCAAAAGATTGAAATTTATTCGAACCTCATTCATAAACTATTATATATTTTCCAACTAATGTGACACCAATCACAATCCAGCTCTCACAGGAAGCAGTGCTATGGAAAATAAAATATATGCTTATAATACTTTTAGTTTCTTCAGTTTTCAAAGTATGAATTAGTTTTCTTTCAATTATGTGAGACATAACATATTACTCCTAAATTGTTAAGATTTTTATAAAGGTGGTATAAAGTACTTCTTTGCTTTTGTTAATTATTAATTTCTATCTCAGATTTTTCTTCTAATTTTATTTATAAAATAAATAAATTAATGCTCTCTTAAAAGATGAAAGAGGATTTCGTCAATTTAGGAACACGAGAAATATTAAATTTAAGTTTAAAAAAATGAAGAACTAGAAACATACTTTTCATTACAGCTTATAGTTTTAAAACTGTGATTAATAAATGTTCAAGGTGTTGAAATTAATTAAACAAGGATAATTTTGTCATTTTCCCATAAACAATCATTAATGGAATTATTAATTCTTATTATACTGTATATGTTTTTCATAATTTAACGTATATTGCAAAATTATTTTCTACTGTCACCAACTCTTCATTATCTAATATTAGTCATCCAAACTTTCTCTATCTACTATCGAATGGTAAGGTACTATCTTCCAACATTCAAGTCATTGATCAAAAATTTTGATCAAATTTAAATTAAATATAAAAGTGGAATCAAATTATAACTAAAATATTATTTCCAGGTTTATGTTATTTACCATAAGTTCCTACTCAAGTGAGTCACAATGTTGTTTGTCATAAGTTCCTATTCAAATGAGTAACTGACAGTAACAATTTTATTACTAATAATAATAAATATTTTTGTGAATGGAAAATATAATAAGTTTATAAAATGTGAAAAGTTAAATAAAAAAATTTGGTAGTTTGGTAGAAAATTTTGGTGATGAGTTCAAACTCTTTTCTACCTTTTTTGTTTAAAAAAAAAGAAAAAAGAAAAGTAAAATAAAATTTAAAATATTGATAATGAAGAAAACATTCAGATTTGAAGATATTATTGAGGAATCAATTATGTAAGTGGTGATTAAGATATTAATATAATAAAATAATATGAAAATAAGAAATAATATTAAAAAATTGATGAATAGTAAAATTTTTGACAAGTCTGAAAGTCTACTCGACAAGTTTTTAACTTAAATCTTGTTGAACAGATTATGTATTGTTAAACTATTGTGCAATATATTTCGTTGGAATGTGAATGTGTGATGAATTCATATTGTTGTGGTAGATATGAAATTATGAATTATAATTGTGATGGTAGGATAGAGGAATCTTAAAAACCAGAGTTGGTACATCCCTGGTCATAGAGCAGCCCTGGTCAAATCCAGTCAGTTGTGACTAGTCATATGTACTGGCGTTTATGGTGAGTTTGATTCGTCAAACATTTGATTCTTCTCCGGTGACCATTTATGGTGATATTTTAGTATTGTTAATTTATTTTGTGATATATTCATTTTGTATGATTTCTGTGATGATTGTAATTTATTATATTGGATTTGAATTTATGCATCTGAACATGATATGAGTATTATGGGGAGATTTCGTAAGGGTATAATATGAGTTGAGGAATGTGAGCATGGTATGAGTCTCGCGGAGAGATTCTGTAATGTCATGGTATGTGTGTATATGTTGATGTTGAGGGTCTTGAGTTGGAGGTTATCCTGATTCTCTAATAATCATCTAGTCTCAAGTAGAAAAGGATGAATTATGTGGTGAGAGGGGCAAGAGGTCCTGGTCTATGTGTCAGTTTTGGACATAGTGTTGAGGACTAACCTTGTGGATGGTATGGAGGGTAGGAGGTCCTGGTCTATGTGTTGGTTTTGGACATAATGTTGAGGACTAAGAAGGCATCACAAGTGCGTAACCTCCCGTTAACCGCTCATCAACATATCGTCGGGATAAATGCCTATCGGGTATTGTGGAAAGAGTGTCTATTGGGAATTGTGGAAGGAGTTTCTATTGAGTGTATCAAAGTAATTAATGAGTATCTATGATGCGATTGTTGTATGATGGTATGAGTGTGTCTGACATAATTATTATATGAGGTTTGTTGAGTACATCAAAGTAAATATGCATGTTTTATAAATGATTGGTTGTATGTTAGCTCACCCTACTTGTTTGTGTTTGTGTTTGGGTATGTGCGATGATCGTATAATTCGTTATACGGAAGCAGATGAAAGAATGTCGTCTGACTCAATGCCAAGGAAGGGAGAGATAGAAAAATAAAGTAGAAGAATTCGAGTTATATTTATGAATTTATAGTTGAAATCTGAGTTTAAAACATATATATAAATCAACTATAAATTTTCAAATGTAAGATTAAATGTAATGCTTCAATGTATAAATTATGAATTATCTGTGAGAATTTGATATTTTACAGTCACAATTATAACACATTGGCCTACAGATTTTATGGTCAATTTAGTTTTTAATTAAACTATCTAATAAGATAATTTTTTTAACATGTATGATGAGATACTAATACGCAATACTTAGTTTAATGTGCAATATTATTATCAAAATAAATACAGTTTTTAATGTAGAAAGCATAATTTTCGCCACTCAATACTAAGTGATTTATTCATGAAATATTTAATAAGCGCATTATTAATTACAAGCTATCCTACATTAAATATCCAATAACATGTATAATATTATTGTCTTAAATAATCTAAAAAATATAATTAAAAAATTGCGAAGTATTCAACTATATATAATATAATATATGATATGTATTTGACAGTTCGACAAAGAATATGTAACTTAAAGCAAAATAAAAATTATGGGAGAGACATAAACACATTTAAGTTTATAAGATTCTTTTATAAAAGTAGAAAGAGAAAACTAGAATTAGATATATGTTTTTACGTTACTATTGAAATAAAAGTGTTAGAGTTATGTTACATTTAAGTTATTAAATGCTTTTTGAAAATTGAGATTTTTTTACTATGTTGTTTTTAAAAAATATATTTGAAGAATTAAAGATGAAAATATATTCTATAAGGGATGTAAGATTTATGAATATATCCTAACAATATATTTTATATGTTTGAAAAATAGAGAAATATTGGAAAATAAAAAAAAAATAAGTAGAGAATTCCACGAGTATTATTATAAAAAATGCATTTTTTTTTGTATCGTAGTACTAAATTGTCCTTATTAAGTTAGTGTACGTCAGAATTTTCATCCTTGTCTCAAATAAAAGCATAAATAAAAATAATGGTTTATTGTCCTATCCACAGTTTTTTAGAAGATGAAAACAATCATGACGTTACTTTTTCATATTGAAGACTATTATTATTGAATTCATTTAATTTATTTAAATGTCATTAAGGAAATTTAACTACAAATACTAGATTAAAAGTTTAGTTAATAAACAAATAGTTTTGAAGTGTACTGTATTCATTATTGAGGAAGTTGTGAGAGTCTTATGTCAAGTTATTATTCAACATAGTTTATTAGTATTTTAATACTACATATTATACTAATCTTATTCAACTTGAAGATAAGAAAAGTATAATAAATAATTCTTTTTTTCTAATGATCAGATTGAAATACTATTAAAATGATTCCACCTTATAATGCCAAATTGTTATTTGAGTTTAGCCTAAAAACAATTTAGAGAAAAAACACTTGAATTAAGTTAAAATTCAAAAAATCTAAGCAAAAGTATCAATTGACTTAAACTTGGTATTCATATCACATTCGAAAAAACATGTGTATGTGATTATTTTTCTAAAAGTACATTTTAATAACTAAAAACGAATACAAGTTGTGGAGTCCAATTCAAAAATAATAATTTAACAACAAAATTAAAAATTACTTAATAGATGACAAACTTAAAAGTAATTAGTTTTTTAAATTTTAAATTCCATATAAACAATATAATTAGATTATATATATATATATATATATATATATATATATATATATATGTAGGAGCACAAAAAACTTAATTGTTTTGTATTTATAAATATTAAAATATTTTTCTCTCTGTTTTTTATAAACTTTTTATTTTCATAGTAAATATTTTGTGTGTTCATTTTCTTTCATTCTAGCTCTTAGGATACATACAAAAAAGGATACGTGTCGAAAGTATTTTTATAATTTAAAATTTCACAAGCACTACGAATATATAAACTATAATTAAAATAAAAAATATTCTCTTGGCTTTGCACTTTTGCTTGTCATTATTCATTAGTAATATATTATGTCTTTACTAAAATAAAGTAAGTATTATAATAACTTTAATTATTATTATATGTATATGTCGGTGCCTTGTCTGCCAGCAGAATTTGGCAAAACCATGGGTTGCTGATGATGTTGTTTTGCTACTCAGATCTTGAACTTTTCGAAACTGCTTCTATTATTTCCTTATAATAATACGTGAAAAGTTCAATATTAAAATAAATAATAAAAAAAAAACAGTCCAGTGAAAATAGCTCACAATAACAGTTCCTGCAATAGTTATGATATTAATACTGAGAAACAGAAAAATTGAATAAAATAAACTTAATTTTGATTGCTAAATGTGGAAGGGAATATGATTGATTATTTAAGTAAAGTCTCTTATTTCAATTATGATACATTAAGTGTTAATTTCAAGTGATTAAACATGTGAAAGTAGAAGCAAAGAAAAAAAATGTAAAGGCATGTTTTATTTTTTTTTATAAAAAATAAATTAATTTTAATTTTGAAAAATTTAATATAATGTTGTTCTTTAGTTGGTGAAATCACTAAGTAAAGTGTGAAATTAGCCACGATGATGAAAATGAAAGAAGTAAATAAGAAAACATCCCACTGTGTGTGTCTTTTTGAGGATTATTTTGGAAACAAATTTTAATACTTAATAGATTTGGATGAGAATTTGATTGTTGAATAGTATTAAATTTTTCTTCGAAAACTGATTTTAAAACAGAAAAATAACATGCGAATGAAATATGACAAATTTAAATTTAATATGATTTTCCAAAAAGTATCTATTTTATAGTTTTATACATTTTTCTTTCAATGTAAGGTATACATTCTTTAATCAGGATTCAATTTATAAATTTGTTTACCTAATCAGGATTCCTCGAGGAAATTATTTCATTGAAAATCAATATTTATCACTGAATTAAAAGGCATAACTAATAATCAAATAATTAGTGTTTAATTGTTTGAATTTGATTATCACTCCAATTATTTTATATCTATCTTTTGATAATTGATAACATAATTTAAACGAAAATGAAATTAAAAAGAGAAAGATATTTAGTGAGAATGTCATATGATTGATATTTATGATACTAGTAGAATGCTTTAAATGAGTTTATTTTAGGTTTAATCATTCACTAAGTCCCTATTTTCGCATGGAATCTCAATTTGGTCCCTTTCTTTCTGGAAATATCAATTGGGTCCCAAATTTATGAAAATTGTAACAATTGGATCCTTTCCGTTAAATTGTCTCCAACGGCGTTAGTGTTTGTCTGATGTGGCACGCTGTAGTCAGTTTCTTAACTGACGTGGCTGACTGAAGTCACTTGACGTGGATAATTCAATTTTGGACGAACCCAAAAGCAGAGCAATAAACCCTAAGCCTTGCCATCTTCATTGCCAACATTAATCATAGCAGAGATAAGAGATGAAGGGAGACGATGTCGCCGACACCTACTCCATTTGCAAGCCCGGTGGTGGCCATGGGTGGCGACTAGGGGCACCAACGGAGACGTTGACAGAACCTCTGGTGGTGGCTTGTTCTAAGGTGGAAGGCACAACGACATCCCCCAAGTCGGAGGGAAGACATATCTCACAGAAAAAGAAGAGGGGAGCAGCACCACCGGCTCTAGGAAGCGCCATTGGCCCTAGGCAACGCTGGCGGCAAGCTCCACAGTGGCGACCACGCGATGGTGGTGGAGAGAGCTCGACAGAAACCCACTTGAAAGATGAGTGGGTTGATATATGTATTGCGAATCGCTGCATCATTGGCAATTGGAGCCCAATGTTCCTTTTTATAAGGTGGATCTGTTTCAGAGAGAAAACATTAATAAAAAATTGATAGATTTTTCTTTCAATGTAAATCACTGTTTAGTTTTTAGAAGTAAAGAAACTTCATTTTTTTATTCCAATGTCCCATTCATTCTGAAAAATATACTTTAGATTCCAGAAAACTCAATCCACAAGAAATTAACGAAATGTAGAAAGAAATACCCTAAGTTCGGACAACCCCGAAACCTCGTTACTGGATATTAACTCCTATTAATTTGTTCTTAAAATAGTTTGTATGAGCCCACTACTGAGTTTGTGAGAAGTGTTTGTGCAAAAATTACTTTCCTACTTCAAAACTTTGTATCAATAGTGCTCTTCCATACTTTTCACGCAAAAAGCAGTATAAAAAAAAAGTATATCAACGTTACTAAAACCCAGCAACACGACTCATCCTTGGTAACATAGAATTTTCCAAAAGGAAATGCATTGATAATCAAATCATAATTCAAAGATAAGTTTAATCAGAATGTAGGATAACAATACTAAAAAACGTGCACTGACAATTAGGTGCAGAGAAATATCAGAATTTATTTACAGAAGTTAACATGCATTACGCCTAATGGGATCCGAAGGTGTTCTCTCCACTGTAAGTCATGTAAAGAAAGCCATCTTTATCCTTATTTTCCTCATAAATAGCGGACATCAGAGCAGCTGCAACAACACGAATGAATCAGTACATACTCATTGCTAAAAAGGTAAAAACATCATTTGGCATGACTGGATACTTACCAGTTGAAGGTAGTGTGTCGTTGATGAAAACAAAAATAGCCTTCTCCACCACCATCGCGTGGTCGCCACTGTGGAGCTTGTCGCCGGCGTTGCCTAGGGCCAATGGAGCTTGCCGCCGGCGTCTTCCCTCCGACTTGGGGGATGTCGTTGTGCCTTCCACCTTGGAACAAGCCACCACCAGAGGTTCTGTCAACGTCTCCGTTGGTGCCCCTAGTCGCCACCCATGGCCACCACCGGGCTTGCAAATGGAGTAGGTGTCGGCGACATCGTCTCCCTTCATCTCTTATCTCTGCTATGATTACTGTTGGCAATGAAGATGGCAAGGCTTAGGGTTTATTGCTCTGCTTTTGGGTTCGTCCAAAATTGAATTATCCACGTCAAGTGACTTCAGTCAGCCACGTCAGTTAAGAAACTGACTACAGCGTGCCACATCAGACAAACACTAACGTCGTTGGAGACAATTTAACGGAAAGGATCCAATTGTTAAAATTTTCATAAATTTGGGACCCAATTGATATTTTCAGAAAGAAAGGGACCAAATTGAGATTCCATGCGAAAATAGGGACTTATTGAATGATTAAACCTTTATTTTATTGTGTAACTTGTAATAGTTTATACAAATAATGTTAAAGGAAAACTATACATGATAAATATTTCTATATCTACTTTAGCATATATATGTATATATATAAATAAATAAATAAATATATATATATATATATATATATTATTGCATCGCTATTATAATAAATGGGACACTAAAATATCTTGGCAGGATTTATGCCCTAGTTCATCAGATGTTCTTAAATCAATTATGAGAACAGTACTATGGATAAGTTAATTTTTACTGCAGTTAAACGATTTTCCAATTGTTAAATAACGCAATTAAAAATACAACGACACAATAAAATATAGTGCAATTACTAAATGGAATGTCATTTAGATAAGTTATTGTTTTACTCTCTCTTTTTTCGCTATACCTTCAGGTGTGTTATTTCTCAAAAACCAAACGGATAAGGACCATCAAACAAATTGTTCTTGGGCCATGCTATTGGCACTTCCTCAGTTCCTATTTAAACTACCAACATTTTACTAATCTATACTTCATTAATTCCTAATCAAATAGTATAGTTTAAATAAAAAATCTTTATATTGAAAATAAATGCACTCTTTTAAAATCTTTGGTGTATTACTGAAAATATTACCCAAAATGTATTTAAGAACTACGGGATTAGAATGAAAAAAAAATTCATACTACATGAATATTTTTAATGGATATATGTAAGTAATGGATACATGTATTTATTTATCCACTTACTAATGAGGTGGGATTGAGTATCATGGTATCTGATATATTCCCTGCTTTCTAATAATTATTAATGACTTTTATTTAAGTTTTTTTTTTAAATTCAAGTAATTAAAATAAAATTATCAGTAGAAGAGAAATTACTAATAAAATAATAACTTAAAATTTGATTTCATATATTTTTATTTTTTATTTAGACCTATAAAATTAAAATTATTTTAAAAAATATATTTTTTTAAATCTCATTTAAATTTGTTTTTTGTATTAATATTTTATTGAGTAAATTGATTTGAATTGTACTTAAAATTAAGTTTTTTTTTATTTAAGTTTATATTTTAAATATTTGCTTTTAAATGATTTTATTTATTAAGTCTAAGTAAATATCACAAAATCAGCTTGTAAGGTGAAATTTGTATTCATTTATATACTATAAACTCGTCTTATTTTTAATTATTAAGGGATCCCAACACACCTCTCATGTAAAGATATATACATTTTGAGTGTGAGACTAGACTTTAATGAATAGTTTGATAGCAGCTCGATAGTAGGTGACATGATAGGTCTAACAAACAATAAATATTTCGGTATATGGTAACATAATAAGTTGAACAATCAACAATCTAGTTAGGATAGACTCTAATATATGATTTTAATATCATGTTAATAAATGGAATTTAAGTCTAAATAACTTTATATATATAATAGCCTCGTAAGATGAGGTTTGTATCCATCTATATACTGTAAATTCACTTTATCTCAATCGATGTAAGATCTTTAACAATATATATTTTTTAAAAATAAAATATAAAAGTATCTACAGATATTCATATATACATATGAATATAAAAACATTTATAAATATTTTTCATAAATACTCAACGAATATTAATACATATTTTTAGACCAAAAATAGCCCGCAGACACTATTTACCCTACTTGGTTGACTCGTTATCATCCATATTAGGAACTATATATTTCATATAACAAGTATTAGATTTAGCATATTTTCTTATGCAAAATACAATTAAAGATTATCTATCAAAATAACAAGGTAAAATATCTTATTAAATAACTATTGCATGATATAAAATATAGAGCAATTAGTCTCCTAATTCAGATTCATCTTTTCCCTTTTCCATTTCAAAATCCCTCTTTTCCATTTCCTAATTTCCATATCTTATCAATCTCTTTCTTTTTTTTTCTTCATTTTTCCGATTCAATTCATTTTTCCCTTTTTATTTTTCTCCAAGCTTTCAAATTTCTCTAATGTTTTATTTTTCACTATGTTACCAGGGCGTCCCTGCAACATTTCCTACAATTGTTGGCAAAATTCCGACCATCATCTACGAACTGATCGTCATCGCTCACCACCGTTAACAACCATCATCGTCGTCATTGGCGGAGGGGTCCTTTTCGGCCACGACACGCCATAGCTTCTGGCCTTGAGCTTTCCAACTGGTCATCCAATGCTCCTTCCTCTGCTTGGGTTGTATTCGGTGCAAATGAGTGGTTCATCGGAGTTGAAGAGAATGCTCTCAAGGATTCCAATTCGTCTTCTCGCACTAACCAAATCAATAATTCCCTTTCTCTAACCCTATTTCATTAAAAATCTCCTAATCCAAGGAAATCCCTGATCTGAACAATTAAATAGTATAACATAACACGTCATATAACACTTATACAAGACTTAATAACAAATTCCATGTAATATAAGATGTATACATCAACAGATCAAGTATGCACCACGTCAGCAAATTTTAATGTTGTCTGTGAAAACTTAACGGATAGGGCTTAATTGACTCAATTTTTCAAATATATGGAGCTAATTGAGACAGTTGCAAAAATAATGACCCACTTGAGATTCTCCAACAAATACGAGGACAATCTGAGAGTTTAAACCATTAATTTATTTATATCATATATAAAGGATTCACTCTTTTTCATTCTATACTTTATTTTCTAATTTTACTCTAATAAGTAATTTTTTTAAATTAAAATAATTTATTCAAATTTTATCTTTTAAGTAGTATTTTTCTGTTTTTAATTTAGTCATTTTCGTTTTAATTTATCTATTTTTTATGAACTTAAATATTTTTTAAAATTAAAATAGCTACATATAACAAAAAATCATTTACAAAATAGATAAATTTTTTATTATTATAAAAAACACATAATTACGCATGACATTTTCACTCATTTAATTATAATAGAAATGTGAACAATGAGCACATATGAATTTGCTAAAGTAAAATAACCACAATTTGCATTTACTTTTTTACTAGCAGAAATATTTAGCCTTGTGTATTTGATTTTTTTTTTATCATAATATTTATTTTTAAGAGAAGATCATTAAAGCAAATATTGTTTTAAAGTTTAATAGAATGTATAAACAAAATATCGTCTAAATCTGAATCGTCTAAGATAAAAAGTTTTAAAAGTTATAACTTCAGTATCCTAAATGTTATAAAGAACTACAACAAAGCGTCTATTAACAGTAGCATCTAAAACAGTTTAAATTGTCTAGGATAAAAGTAAAGAGGCTATATATTAAAATTATCTTAAACAATGTAAGTAACTTAAATAGACAACACCTAAATGATAGTACACGTATTATGCATAATTGTCTAACGCTTTAAAACATGTACGTTGTAGTACTTCTTTGTTGATTGTAATGTGCTCTCTTATTTTGTGCATATCACTACCTTTATTCAAAGGTCTGCTTATGATCATAATAACATTAAGAGATTGGAAGATATTCAAGGAAGGTTTCCTTCATGCTTTCTACCTGTCTTTTCCGTACACACAACACAATTCTTTTGCCAAGATACAACATAGCTTCTAACATAGTACTATAAAGGCTACACCTCTAGAAAAAGTCAAAGATTTGAATAACTAATCTGTTTTGAAGAAGTCTATATAAAGAAGACTGCTTGAAAAGAAGACAAGAAGAACAATTGTTATTGAATACACTCAAGCTACATCTCTCTTTAAGCCCTGTCTCTTGGACTTGTTCTTTGACAAAGAAATTTCTTTACAAGTTTTCATAATCTTATTGTATTGATTTCAAATCTTCTCTAAGAGAATTACAAATTCTATTCTTGTATTTTGCAAAACCATATAGTTAGTTAGACTAGTTGATACAAGGAGTGATTATACTTGTTCTAGTCAGTGGATTAGTTGTATATTAGCAGTAGTTAAACTTGTTGCAATTTTTTGTGATTAGTGAAACCTCTTAAAGGTATTTAAGGAAGAACTTAAAACTTTGTTTAAAGTAAACCAATATAAAAACAAGTGTTTCTTATTACTTTTATTTTTCAAAGGTTTTCCTAAACATTGTTTTATAAACTCATTTAACTACATTGCAAATTATCTAACCTCTGCAAAGGAAATTAAACACTTAAAACTTTATTCAATCACCCCTTTATACAATTTTGTTGTGTTACAGTTTTATTAAGTTCAATTTAATATTTACTTTGTAAATTTAATAAACTTATTTAATTGTAATTTTTTTATTTCTAATATATAAAAACTTTGAAAAATAACATTTTTGAAGCAACGGTGGTATAAAAATAATGAGATTGAATTATTTTAATATCAAAAAGTTTTAATATTAATAATTTTGTTATGAAAGCGAGTTTTCTTATTTTAAAACACTATATATGTATTTTTTAATCTTCAATTTAGATTAATTAGTATAAAAAACATCTTTTTCATGCTCCTCATACTTATAATATCACTTTTAGATCTTTGACAACCATCCTTACATATTAAAGTGATCATCTTCTTTTATATACTTTCTCTGTCTTAAAATACTGTTCATACTTACAAGAACTGCACAATATTTGTGTCCCATCATCACAAAAATTACTCTTAAAAAATCTCACTTTTCAAATAATGTTTCAGTTCGAACAAGAAAAACTTTGAACTCGTTAATCCCTCAAACGATTCTCCTCCACTGCACAGACAAACAAGAGTTCGAAAAACCTTTCCTTCTACTATACGGACAATAGACAGTAACTCATGCACAACAACGTACAAAACAAAAATCGCCCATGCTCAACATCACAAAAGCTGCAATACGTAAATAATAATAATAATAGGAAACGAGAAATTTGAATAGAAAATGGAGAGATATATGAATCTCAATCTCATTCTATCCTCCACCTTTTGGGGAAGGTAACTACCTAACTAACTCTGTGGCTTAAAAAAGAAACAAAATTGTGTGTTTGGCATTGGTCAAATGAATTCCGAATGAGATGCTATTGAAAGTGGAACACTAAGTGAAACTCACTCTTTCACCCTTTCCCTCACAAACACAAACACAAACACACTGTGATCACAACTCTCTCCTTAACATAGTAATGTTATCATTATTCTCTTCACTGTGATCCAACCCACATACCCACCCGCCATGGCCTCCAACCACCTTATCACCCTCACCCGTCGCCTCCTCCGCCTTCCACCCACCGCCCGCCCCTTCTCCGCCGCCCCGATGACCTCCTCCTGCCCCGCCCCGCCAATGCTCTACGACCGCCTCGCCTCCGCCACTACTGCCAAGCTCCGCCGCCTCGACCACCCCGACCCCCGCTTCCTCAAGCACGGCAGCCCCGTCCCCTCCATCACCGACCACACGCGCGTCCTCGCCGCGCCCCAGACCCGCGTGACCACGCTCCCCAGCGGCCTTCGCGTCGCTACCGAGTCCTCCCTTGCCGCACGCACTGCCACCGTCGGCGTTTGGATCGACGCCGGTCGCGGTTCGAGACTGAGGAAACCAACGGCACCGCGCATTTCCTCGAACACATGATCTTCAAGGGCACCGCGAAGCGCACCGTGAAGGGCTCGAGGAGGAGATCGAGAACATGGGAGGGCATCTCAATGCGTACACCTCACGCGAACAGACCACGTACTACGCTAAGGTCATGAACAAGGATGTTCCCAAGGCTCTTGATATTCTGGCTGACATCTTGCAGAATTCGAAGTTCGATGATAATAGGATTGTCCGTGAGCGTGACGTGATTCTGAGGGAAATGGAAGAGGTAAATGGTTAATGTAATATTTTTCTTCTTGTTTACTTGTGTTGATTTTAAATGTTAGTTTTTTTATGCGATTGTGTGTTTGTTTGCTTTGAATTGTGGGAGATGAAGGGGATAAATTTTGTTGTGTATTCTAATATTGAATGTGTTGATATTTATTGATGTGATCGGTGTAGAGGTTTCGTGAGAGTAAAATCTTAGGATCTCACGATTCTTTTTCTCTATTCTATGTTAGAGGTATTATTTTCGGGAAATTGGATGTAGAGGTGTTTTCTGGTTTAGATGGGAAGTCAGAGAGCCGATGAACAGTAGAGTATGAAATGAATTGAGTTGTGTTTTTTTTTTATTTTTTAAGATTTTTCATTAGAAGAAAAGATTGGATTTTGGTCTTTTGGAAGAATCTTTATCAAATGATATCCAAACGGGAATGGTTTTTGTTTCCAATTTAATGGAGTTTGAGGATAATTTACGCAACGTGTCTATCTCTTCTTACCAGTTAAACAAGTTCATGGAATGCTTTAGCTTGAGTAGGATGAGTAAGTTGTTATGTGGAACTACAACACATTTGTTCTAAGTTCAAATGTTTGCATTTACATGTTATATGCCAAAATGGTTTTCCTATTTGTAATCTTATTTTCTTCTACTAAAAAAATGATGGATGAAATGTGGTCCAATTTCATTATATCTAGCAGGGTAGCTGTTTATGAAATAGTGTAATTAGGGGCCTTTTGAGATGTAATTTAATTCAGTTTTCGAATAAAAATGCATCTAAATCAAACATAAAAAGTATATATAGTACTGTTTAAAAGGGAACCAAAGTTCAAAGCCTAATCTTGTTTTGATAAATATATGAATAATAAACTAATAAACAAGTAGAAAGATTTTTAATGTTATGTGTGTATATATTTCTGTCGTGTTAAGTGCATTGCTATACAATATCACTCTTTTACTTATTTGAGTTTATTTAATTCCTTTTTCTATCTTCCTGTTTCTTTCATGATTTAGTTTATGAAAGGCTAACACTAACTGCTTATAGGTTGAGGGACAAATGGAAGAAGTAATCTTTGACCATTTACATGCAACTGCTTTCCAGTACAGTCCACTTGGTAGAACAATTCTTGGACCTGCTCAGAATATCAAGACAATCACTAAAGATCAGCTGCAAAGCTATATTCAGGCACACTACACAGCTCCTAGAATGGTATGCAGAAGTTCTTGAGCTTCTTTTGGTACATGTCCTCTTGTTAGTAATTCATATCATATATATTCTTACTACATTGTTATTTTGTGACATTTCATAGAGTATATCTTTCTATTTATAAATAAGATTAAATATATTTTTATTTCTAAATTTTAAAAATTCATTTATATTTTAAAATATTAATACAATTTAGTTCTCAAATTTTAAAAATAAATAAATATAATTTTTTTAACCTAAGTGCATTAAATTGTTTTGATGTATCAAATGGTATTTTAGATTGAGATTTAAATTTTTTATACTATTTAAATATTTTAATTTAAATGTCAGTCTGAAAAGTCATTTAACACAACTATTTGTTAGTAAAGACATAATTTAATATATTTTTATTATCTCTATAAGATTCTATTTAATCTTATAAAATTTATGGAAAAAAATGTTTCATTTTAATTTAAAAAATACTTGTTTGATGAAACTTGAATTTGGTATTAAGGTTCTTCTTAGTAAGGAAAAGACAACTTTTTTTTTTTTTTTAATTCAAGAACAAGAAGATTTAATTGGAAATATTAAGAGATTCTTAAGGGTGTTTAAATAAAAAAAAAGTATGTAAAAGAAATGTTAAGACATTTAGATTAAGAGGACTATTCATATTTTAAATTAGAAGACTAAAATATATTAAAGTTTTAAAACATAGACATATTTCAATTTTGCGTTAAAGTTTAGGAAGTAAACATATTTAATCCTCCTTACCACAAAATGGAACTATAACTGTTTGGTTTGGGTCTGATTTCTTAGGTGGTTGCCGCATCTGGAGCTGTCAAGCATGAAGAAATTGTTGAGCAAGTAAAAACATTGTTTACTAAGTTGTCAACAGATCCCACCACAGCTTCTCAATTAGCTGCAAAAGAACCAGCCATTTTTACCGGTTCCGAGGCAAGATCATTAGAGTAAACACGTTGAGTGCAGAAAAACCTGTCTTGTGTAGTGAAATTTAATGCTATTTTAATGTGTTTTTAAAACAGGTTAGAATTTTGGATGATGATATTCCCCTTGCACAATTTGCTGTAGCTTTTGAAGGTGCTGCCTGGACAGATCCTGATTCCGTTGCTCTGATGGTCATGCAAGCTATGTTGGGTTCTTGGAATAAATCCACAGGAGGTGGAAAGCACATGGGGTACACCACTTAAGCACTTTTTCAAACCCCAAAATATAAAATAGCTGCTCTGCCTCCTCATGATCACATAACAGAGTAAATTTTACTTGTTACAGCTCTGGGTTGGCGCAACGAGTTGGCATTAATGAAATTGCAGAAAGCATTATGGCCTTCAATACTAATTACAAGGATACAGGTCTCTTTGGTGTTTATGCTGTTGCTAAGGTGAGTCATTGTGTAGATTCTAAGATTCACAATGCATTTGTTTATTGTTTACAAATAGATTTGAATACAAGCACCATCTATCTCCACATCACATACTAACTTTTAGCCATCTTGAATCTTTCTAATCATCTTTGATTTTTCAACATTTCTTTCTTATTATGCTTCCAATCATGGTTATCCTAATTTTGTTTAGAATCGTAAAATTCAAATATAATGAAAAGATACTTCAAATATAAGATATAAATGATATATAATGTTTAAAACAAAAATTTAAACTAGAAATAGGTGAAAAAACTTGGGCAGAGCTATATAAACCTATTAGAATATATAGTGTTTTATCTGTATAAACCTATTAGAATCTAGAGTGTTGTGGCTACGGTATTCTTAACTGTGTGCAATGTACATGAATTCCTTTATTTCAACCGGTGTATGAGCATTTTCTTTTAAAGAACATTATGTACAAGTTGTATGCAAAATATATTTTCTTCTGCAACCTCTGGCTCTACGACAAGTTTTACATTTTTTTTTAATGAAGAAGATCCATTTTTAATTTGTGCTTTCAGAAGGATTGCTTGGATGACTTAAGCTATGCAATAATGAATGAGACAACCAAGTTGGCGTATAAGGTTTCACAAGATGATGTTATTCGAGCTCGTAATCAGGTGTCTACCATTACTCCTACTTTTCACAGTCTCTTTACCCTGCTAATTTGGCTTTTGCATGCAAGATACGTTGGATTAGTTGGTGCTCAATTTACTTTTGTATTCTGTTCACTGGTAGCTACTTAGAATTGTATTTTTCACAGTTGAAATCTTCACTCCTGCTCCACATAGATGGAACAAGTCCAGTAGCTGAAGATATTGGGCGCCAGGTACAATAAATCTTAACAACATTCATGACACAAAAAAAGCAAGAGGGTATGATAAGAATAGTGTAGTTTACCCTGTTCACAAATTTATTTTAAGAAAAAAAATACTTATGATTTGGAGATATATGGGTGCATGAGTTGTGAAAAAAAAAAAAGATTCCCATTTTGGATTAGGAATATGATGATTAAATAAAAGGTAATAATAGTAGAACCAAATTCTGAATGCAGAAAAGCTGACAGTTTTTTGCGCTTACATAATATTTAATATTTTTGGTAAGAGGTTGTATAAAACCTTCTTTTATCTTGGCTCGTTACTTTTCTCTAGAAGTCGTTTCAATGGCCAATATCATGCTGAAATTTCCTTGCTGTTTATACCATGCAAATAATTGAATCAATACAATGTTTTGTTGCTTCCATTTGATGTTTCCAATTTTTATTTACTTTTTATGTGGTCATTATTTCAGCTACTCACCTACAACAGAAGAATACCATTTGCAGAATTATTTGCTAGAATTGATGCTGTTGATGCAAGCACAATAAAACGTGTTGCTAACAGATTTATTTATGACAAGGTTTTGTTGGAACCATTTATCTTGTTAATCTTTCAGTAACACGAACGCTAGTTCATTAGGCAATTTGTTTCGTCAGCTTGTCTCTGAACTCATTACATTTGGCCTTGCAGGATATTGCAATTGCTGCCATGGGACCTGTTCAGCGTTTGCCTGATTACAACTGGTTCAGACGAAGAACATACTGGAATCGATATTAGTTTTAATCATAGTTTACGTTTCTTCAACTTCCCGAGAGATGTGCCCAAGGAATCAAATTTACACCTTGTGTATCTCCAAATAGTTGTTACAACATTCAATTATCTATTTATTCATTTATTTGGTATAGGCATTTTTAAAACACAGGGAGAAATAAATATGCTATTCTTCACGGTGTAATTGTGATTGACTCCGAATCCTCAGAATGCGCGTCTAGTTAGTGATACATGGTAGTTTAATTTTTTATTAAAAATCTACTTGTTAGGTGTTATTATGATTCAAAGTTCAACAATCATATTATCACATGGAAATCTGCTTAAAAGAAAAAGGAAAAACAAACACAAAAACATGGAGATCAAACTAAATTCATGTTAAAAAAACATACAACCAAACCTCTAATAAATACAATGTTATAAAACAAATCTAGGAATTGATACATATTACTAAAGTTTAAACTAATAAATGAAGAACATTAAACCAAGTAAGTGGTGGATACGAGACCCTAAGTTAATGAAAGCAATTTACTTTGAATGTAAAGTGGTATATTTGTACACTCTGAACTACATATGGTTTATCATAGAGGAGGGCAAGCGGGATTAAATATCTAAGATTAGTGGGATTAAAATAATTTTTTTAGACACTTAGTAATAATTTTAATAAAATCAGGAGGTGTACATGTACACTCTCGCGTGTATATATATATATTGGCCACTAAGTCTAATATATTAGAATCTCAAAAGTTAACAAAATAATTACCTTCACGAAAAATATGACATATTTGAAACTTTATTAATAAAAAAAAACGAACTACCAATAATAAAAAATTATAAATAATGATCAAAATTCGTTGATAAATCAAAATTATTAACAACTCGTTGTCATAGAAAGTCTATCGATAAAATGCGTAGATAAATTTTATTGACAAATAAAAAATTTTGTTGGTAATATCAAATGACCAAAATCTATTAATAATTATCAAAAACCAAAATCAATAGATAATTATTGATTAATTTTGTTCATAGGTATATTTTAAAATTTTGTCATTTTTCTCTTCTTCCTCCTCTTCTTTTATTTTTTCTTCTTTTCCTTCCTTCTCTTCTTTTTTTTCCTCTTCCTCTTTATTTTTCTCTTAATGTACAAACTTATATAATATATATTGTAAGACTCATTTAATTATATAATAAATAGAATCATCTAAATGTATTAATAAATTCATCTAATATATGTATGATAAACTTGTATATAGTACAAACTTGTTCATATTGCGTAATAGGTAATTGTACCACTACTATTGTCATCCAAAATCACCATTTTTGGTTAAAATTTCTAGCATATTGAAATTACCTCTATTGCTAAAAAATTTGTCATTAATACTAATTTCGTGAGTTGAACTATTTTAATCCATTAACATAGAATGCTAAGTTATAATTGAATCTTTTTTAGCAATGTTAATGGTAGAAGATTCAATTAACTTCTCCTAAACTTGTTTATACTCGATTAGTGTGCAAGTAATAATGCTCAATGTCACTTATTGGAGTACAGCCAAAATTGCTTTGAATAACCAAGGGCATTAACTACTAAATTGATACAAAGAAGAAATTCATCAAGCATCATGATAAAAAACACTATAATTGTTGCGCTTTCACATGTTACATTTCTAAAAATACTCATGAACTCCCAAATTTGATAAATGTTCACGACCTATTAACCCAGATAAATCACAGCCTATTAATCAAGATAAAATTGACAAGAAATCAAAGACACAATATAAGGATCTAATCTTGTTCTCAATTGCAATAAGCCAAAATTTTACTTCCTATTTGACAGTTTTCTTCAATGAGAAACCATATGAAAATAACGGGTTTGCGACAAAGCGATGAAATTCACGTTTCTTAATAACCAATACAACTTATTGCTCCCGTAATAGAAATTAAAACAATTTATATTTTTAGAAATAAAAGACAAGAAAGGAGAAGTGGAAGTGAAGAAAACAAAATTTTGAGTTGTCTTCATGGATGCATCTTTAAGCTCTTGATATTCAAGATATAACTTGTATTAGATTATTTGAAACTTATTCTTACAGTAAGTTGTAGTTGATTTTTATGTAGAAGTATGTTGACATATGAAGGTAACTCTAGTATAAAATTTATAGCTGTCCAAAACTTTAATAATTGTCCCATTCACTAATACACCAAGTTGGCATATGAATAACCATTATATTAGGAAAAGAGTGAAAACAACAACGAAATAATTGTCTGGTATTTTTGAAAGTTCCTCTAAAGTCAAAGACTATAGGACATCAAAAGGCAACATAGAAAAGAACGTTTAAAGGTGATAAGATAGGTGGGTTTCCAACTTAAAAAAAGTACCTAAGTGAGACTAACAATAATACTTGAATCTACTATTTTACTTAGTGGTAGATATTATTAGATATTTTTATTCAACCATTTTTCAGGTATTCGAGTCGAATTTTTTTAGAGATATTATTTAAATTTTATGAACTTTGTATTATTATATTATTTAAGACAATATAATTTACTTATTGTTACATAAAAAATTGTTTTTATAAAAAATAGTTATATATTTATATTTCATTTTAAAAAATTGTTAAAAAAATCATCCTAATTATTATAACTGCGAAAAAACAAAATGTAAAGATAAGAAGAAAATTTTTAAAAAAAATAAGATTAGAATCAATATTTTTCATATATAATTACTTTCTTATATATAAAAATTAGGTTTTTAGTCAATTACATTTCAAAATCGCATATCTAAACTCTCTTTTAAAAGAATTATTTGAAAGATCATTGCTTACATAACATAATTTCATTATGAACTTCATTAGGAAGAAGTTGTTATGTTTATGGACGACTTTTGACTATGGGAGTGAAGTCGTAAAAACACATTATGATAAGATTAAAATCACTAATAACTAATTTGATCAATAATTTTATTGATTTTTTTATAACGACTTTTATGTTAAGACTGAAATTATCTTTCTTTATAATTAACTTTATTTAAAATTTTTCAAAAAAATTAATAAGAGAAGTCATCTTTTCTTAAAATAAAGATAACTTTAGTTTAATACAAATTGAATTGAAGTTAAGATATAATTACTTCGATTTTGTGTTTAGTTTAGTTGTGATTAATATCATGACATGGTATTACGATTAAGAGTTTCTTTTTTTGCCAAAATTTGACAAAAGTTACCTACTCATGACTTCAATAAAACTTATTTTATGAGAGTTATCATATAAAAAAAACAACTTTCAATGTAAATTATTTTGAAAGACGTCGTCTATACCTAAAACGACTTTGTTTTAGAAAAAAAATCTTTAAACAAAATACACAACTTCAACGTAATAAAAAATTAAGTATATAAGTAATTAAAATTAATCCTAATGAAAATCATCTTATGACTTCATCTTCACAATTAAAGACTTGTTCAAAAGTCGTTCGTATGAGACTCCCTTAACCTTTTAGGTAATTTAAAAAGAAATCGAAGTGATTTGAAAAGCATACTAACCGAGAAAAAGAACTTAGAAATTAACCGGTAATAATGATAAAATTCTATTGATTTCAACTTCATTCAACACTTAATTTCTTTCTGAAATCAAGATTATAAGTTCATCTGCAGTCAAACGCGTTTCTCTTTTAAGCAGCTTTTGCAAGTTTCTCTGCGTGTTTTTGCATTATTGTTGACCCCAATGTCTTCTTCTTCATCATCACAACCCCAATGGATCTACGACGTCTTCATCAACTTCAGGGGAGGAGACACTCGCAGAGACTTCGTCTCGCATCTCTACTGCGCCCTCTCCAACGCCGGCGTCAACACTTTCTTCGACGACGAGAATCTGCTCAAGGGAACGCCGCTGGAGGAGCTAACGCGAGCGATCGAAGCCTCTCAGATTGCGATCGTCGTTTTCTCCGAAACCTACACCGAATCCACTTGGTGTCTAACCGAGCTTCAGAAAATAATCGATTGCAACGAATCCTACGGCCAAATCGTTGTGCCCATATTCCACGGCGTCGAACCGTCCATTCTACGCAATCCCAAAGGTCGCTTTCGTGAGGCTTTGGAAGCTGCTGCGAAGAAAAAGTTTTCCGAAGAGCATAGGGAGTATGGGTTGTCGAGATGGAAAAACGTGCTCAAGAAAGCTGCAAATTTCTCTGGTTGGGATGTGAAGAATCACAGGTACATCACAGGTTTGAGACTTAATACATCGTGTTTTAAGCTTAATACTGCAGTTTTAATATTTTTAAAAGATTTCAAATTTTGAATTGAATGAAGTTGTTAATTTTCACTTGGACATTTTTTTTTCTCTAATTTTTCCAAATTTGTCTCCACAAATGTTTCACTAACATTACTTTTTCAACTCACCAATGAACTTGCTTTTTTCAACTCACCAATGAACTTGCTTTTTTTCCCTCTCTAATTTCCTCAAACTTGGTCATTCTTGAAAAGAGAAGGAACAAATTAATCGGATAGTTGAAAGAGATTAAAGAGAAAAAGAGTAACTTGAAATTGGAAGAGGACAGAGGAAATAAATGAGTTGATGGCGAACAGTAGGGTTCTTAACCAAAAATTTTGAGACTTAATATAATGAAATTTTTTAATAAAAAATCAATTAAAAATATGAGTTACTTAAAAAACTTAATTAATTTCAAAATTATTTTACCAAAATTGTTTTAAAATTTGGTGTGTATATACACACATATATATGTATTTATTTCAGTGTAAAATCTTAATTTGCCTTTAAATTATTAAATTATTGTAATTTGTAGAATGTACTTATGAAATCAAGAATATTGCAGGAAGTTTCATAACATTCTTAATTAGTGTAGAATTAAGTAATTTGAGTTTAGTAGTAATTTAGAAATGTGTCTTGCATTAAATTTTCACTCAGTTTTTCCTAATTTGAGACATATCTGCTTTAACATATAATAAGTGCAATACCTAACTGTCTTAAAACTCTTTGGAAGCCTAACTTTGCCTTGTATACAAAATAGTTTTTGGGAATCTTCCATGCTCACATGCATATCTTATAAAATTAGAGCAATATATATGAGAGAGATTACAAGAAATAAAGCCAATAAAAGTATTTGAAAAATGAATAGGAGCATGTCTTGTTATTATTCGAAGAATTTTGGAAGAACATATAAATTTAGGACTGATATAACGCTACTAAGTAAATTAATTAAGTTTCTTAGTTTTTTGTGAATGAGTTAATATTGGTTGTTATAAAAAACAAAAGAGTATCTTTCTAGTACGTCGTCATTTTGATTGTTTGTACTCGTTATTGAATTTGAAGGAATACAGCTAAACTAGTGAAGGACATTGTTGATGACATACTGACAAAACTAGACTACGCACTCTTGTCTATAACTGAATTTCCTGTTGGATTGGAATCCCGTGTGCAAGAAGTGGTTGGAATTATAGAAAATCAATCCGCCAAGGTCTGCACCATAGGAATTTGGGGAATGGGTGGATCGGGCAAAACTACCATGGCCAAAGCCATCTACAATCAAATTCATCGTAGATTCAATGATAAGAGTTTCATTGAAAATATTAGGGAAGTTCGTGAAACAGATGGAAGAGGGCATGTTCACTTACAAGAAAAACTTCTTTCAGATGTCCTAAAAACAAAGGTCAAGATACATAGTGTTGGGATGGGAACAACTGTCATCGAGAACAGACTTTCTAGAAAGAAGGTGTTCATTGTACTTGACGATGTGAATGATTTTGGCCAATTAAAAGATCTATGTGGAAATCGTAAATGGTTTGGTAAGGAAAGTGTAATAATCATTACAACTAGAGATCTACACCTACTTGACCTACTTAAAGTTGATTATGTTTATAAAATGGAGGAAATGGACAAAAATGAGTCCCTTGAGCTTTTTAGTTGGCATGCTTTCAGAGAAGCGAAACCAAGAGAAGACTTTGATGAGCTCGCAAGAAATGTAGTTGCTTATTGTGGAGGCCTACCACTAGCTCTTGAAGTCCTTGGTTCTTATTTAATAGAGAGGACAAAGAAAGATTGGGAAAGTGTATTGTTAAAACTAGAAAAAATTCCCAATGATCAAGTTCAAGAGAAATTAAGAATAAGCTTTGATGGTTTATGTGATGACATGGAAAAGGATATATTTCTTGATGTATGTTGTTTCTTTATTGGTAAAGACAAAGCCTATGTTATAGAGATATTGAATGGTTGTGGGTTACATGCTGACATTGGAATAACAGTTCTTATTGAGCGTAGTCTCTTAAAAGTTGAAAAGAACAACAAACTTGGAATGCATCAATTGCTACGGGACATGGGAAGAGAGATAATTTGTGAGAGTTCAAGAAAGGATCCTGGGAAGCGGAGTCGATTGTGGTTTCGTGAGGATGTACTTGACGTATTGACAAAGAATACAGTAAGTACATTCTTTATATACAGTTTTGAAACTTGAAAGTTTTCGTCTTTTTACATTCAATATATGTGTGGTTAGGCTGAGCTTTAAGTATAACTTTATCGTGAGCTAACAAAAGAGGTTTCCATTTTTCTTTTTCTTTTTTCTTATCATCACAGGGAACTGAAACTATTGAGGGATTGGCTCTGAAATCAGATTTCATTGGCAAAGATTGCTTCAAAGCTTATGCTTTTGAGGAAATGAAGAAATTGAGACTGTTGCAACTTGATGATGTACAGCTTACTGGAAATTATGGTTATCTTTCTAAGCAACTGAGGTGGGTTTGTTGGCAAGGATTTCCTTCAAAATATATACCTAAAAATTTTTTTCTGGAAGGTGCAGTTGTGATTGATTTAAAACACAGTAATCTTCAACTTTTCTGGAAAGAACCTCAGGTACGTATCACATTCCGTTTTCTTTTAAAACTCAATTTAACTAATCTAGGAATTTTTTCCACTTTACCACTGTTTCAATTTTTTCCTTCTCTAATCTTTTCCTAACTAAAACTATCTTCTTGTAGATTTTGAGGTGGCTAAAAATCCTCAATCTTAGTCACTCCAAGTACTTGACTGTAACTCCTGACTTTTCCAAACTACCAAATCTTGAAAAGCTTATTCTCAAAGATTGCCCACGTTTGTGCAAGGTACACAAGTCCATAGGAGGTCTCCGCAATCTTCTACTGATAAATTTAGAAGACTGTAAAAGTCTTGGCAATCTGCCAAGGGGAGTTTATAAGTTGAAATCTGTAAAAACTCTCATCCTTTCAGGTTGTTTGAAGATTGACAAATTAGAAGAAGATATAGTGCAGATGGAATCCTTGACAACACTAATTGCTGAAAATACTTCTATGAAACAAGTGCCCTTTTCAATAGTAAAGTCAAAAAGCATTGTTTATATATCGCTATGTGGATTTGAAGGATTTTCGCGTAATGTTTTCCCTTCTATCATTCGTTCTTGGATGTCACCAACAATGAATCCCCTATCTTATGTTCATCCATTTTGTAGCACATCGTCATATCTAGTTTCCATGGATATGCAAAGTTATAGTTTGGGTGATCTTGAACAAATGCTTAGCAGCCTCTCAAATCTACGAAGTGTTTTGGTTCAATGTGACACAGAGTCTCAAGTTTCTATGCAAGTAAGGGCACTTTTGGGCAACAGTGTAAATTTTACACAGGTCGAAATAGCATCTCAAATATCAAATCATTACTTTAGGTCTTATTTGATTGGAATTGGAAGTTATCAAGAAGTCTTCAATATTCTAAGCGCTAGCATATCTGAGGTTCCTTCCCTTTTCCTTTGTCTGCTTTCCTTCACTTTTCAATTTAGCTATTACTTTAGTGAACATGACATATCTAAATAAAACTTAAATGTTCTGGTTCTTTTAGTTCTTTTTCCTTCTCTAATCACACGGCTTCATTTAAAAATACTTTATTTTAATACTCAACAAGCCAAGTGATCATTCTCATATGAAGCACTAGGAAATTGATTCCCACTTTCTTCCTGCCATGCTTCCTTCATGTTTCTTATACTCCCAGAGAAAAACAGGTTGAAAGACCTGTGTGATATATACAGAAATGCATCCTAATGATCTGTTATAGAGTACACAACAAAACTATTATCCAAAATTTTGAGTTAGTTATCATAACAATGTTTTAATTTATGCATTATGCTGTTATATTGTTAAAAAGCCTGGAATGACAAAATAATGATTGTAGGAATCCATTTTGAATATAACAATTACATAAATGGCTAAACTTTTTTCTCATGATACAGGGATTGGCAACCAGCGAGTCTTGTGATGCTTTTCTCCCAGGTGACAATGATCCTTTTTGGTTGGCCCATATGGGTGAGGGAAATTCAGTGTATTTTACTGTGCCAGAGGATTGTCGCATGAAAGGAATGACTTTGTGTGTAGTTTATTTATCAGCCCCTGAAATCACAGCAACTGAATATCTTATTAGTGTTTTAATGGTTAATTACACAAGGTACACTATCCAGGTATTCAAGCGAGAGACGGTATTTTCCTTTAATGATGTAGATTGGCAGGGCATAATATCACATTCAGGCCCTGGAGACAAGGTGGAGATTTTTGTGAATTTTGGCCATGGATTGGAGGTCAAGAAGACAGTTATCTATCTAATGTGTGATGAATCAATTGATAAGGAAGTCAAACCTTCTCCTGAGCCAAAGAAGGAACCAAAGAAAAACGTCTTTGAAAGATTTATAAAGAAAATTTTAATATAAGATTTCAAAAGGGTAGAGGCTTCAGCCAATTTTGCCCGGACCGCCAAATTCAGTCTGGGATACCTATTCGTATTCATGGGGAGAGGAGGGATATCTATGTTACAAACATTCCTCAATCTTTCTTACCGTTGTGCTAGCCTCATGGTTTCTCAAGGTATGATGCATAAGAATCGTAGCAAATAATATTAATTTATTGTAGCACTTTTTGTGTAAAATTTAAAAGATGGAAGAAAAAGAAATGCAAATAGTTGTCTTTTTCTTTCTATTTTCCGAAGGAAATTTTTGTGCATGCACATTGTTGTATGTATCTAATTTTCAGCAGATGAAGGTCGTTCATTTACAGGATGTGTGTATCCTCCATTATTTCCTAACTCTTGTTTTAGTTAGTATGTATTTTATATATGCAGTTGGGTATTGATGTTTTATGGGGTATAATATACTTGTTTACTCTAATGATACTTCTCTTATTTGCCTTTAATTTTCAATGATGAAAATTACAGGGTAAGGATTGAACCTGAATTTTTATTCTGCTTAGTTATTTGTGCTACTAGATCTGATTAATTGATTCATTGTTATATAAAATAAAAAATTTTGACAGGCTTTCTCTTGCTCAGCTCTGAAACAGAATGATGTTGTCACTGCTGTGGAGAAAATGGCAATATTCTCTCAAGCTTAAGTTATTTACATATGTTGGTTGGAATGTAAACTCTGATTTGGCTTAGAGGCATTTTCAAATTTTAAGGAATACAACATTATCCAACAATGTAGAGGTAAAAGTGGTAATACTGCTAGTATTTGACAAAGTATACTTAGATGAAATTGGGCCAAATTTTACATTTTAAAATGATGTTTTTATTTTTACTTTTTAAATGTGGACTGATCTTCACAAGACAACTTCCTCAGAATCCGTTTCTTCAATTTTTCAACTTCACATAGGAGAAATGGGTACAATACCCGACGAACAAGCTTTTCTATCCTAGACTTGCACAATAGTATCCTGTTGTATCAAGCTTATGATAATCTCAAGTATCAAGGGGGTTCCAATCTAAATTTAAGGTACTACCTAAAGATCCAAAGTCTCTTATAATCCTCAAATGACAATAAAATGTAGTTCATTGATAATGACGTTTACGTACAAATATTGTTTTATTTGACCCTTTCAGTCGAGTATTAGAAAATACACAGAGAAGATATTAGAAACTTGTGCTTGAAGTTAGAACAGCAGTATATTACACAAAGTTTTCCAAAAAATGTAAAGTCAAATTAGATAGGCGTAGTTTTTGTTAAATGTTAGACTGTAAATAACTTTATAAAAAAATTAATTTTGTTGATCTAATTGTTAAATTATAATTTCTATCCTTATAAATTTTGTTAAATTTGAACAATCGTATATGATTACTCAGATTAAATTTGAACAAAAATAATAATGATTATCCATATCAAATTTTTGTTAAAATTTCAAATTTTTAAAAGTATACATTAGATTACACTGATTTCGATTTGATTTATTTATGTAAGAAATCAGATAACTTTATATTAATAAAAAATTTTGCATATATAATTTGTAAAGTGAACTTTCAAACTAGTTATGAATTTAGAAAAGATGATTTAATAGATTAACCGATGTAAATAAAAGTTATATAGTGTAATTTAATTCATTTTCATATATATATATATATATATATAATTTAAATTATGTACATACAAAACAATGTTTTTTTCTTGACAAGAATATTTCATTAATACACTCAACTAGAAACACTTAAATCCCACATGATGCTGTTTAATGTCCAATAAAAAAAGTTCTACTAGAAGCATAAACATGCTTTAATTTTCTTTGCACTTTTTGAAGTTCTTTTTTTCTTTTTTTTCTTTGGCTTCTTTGGTAGCTCCATTTGGATATTATGAGATGGCTCCATTTGTGCTTCAGGTGATGATTGCGCACTCCCTTCTCCTGATGGCTGTGTGCTCTGTTCAGGTGATGGACTTTGTGTTACAATTGGCTGACTAAATATTAGATAGACACCTGCTTTTTTTATTGTCATTCCATGCTCAAAACTTACGAAAATGTCGACATTGTCACCAGGTCCTAGATTTGATATTATGCCTACCCAATCTTCATCACTAAAAGACATTGTTGCTGTTTGCTTGTATATCTGAATGGTGTTCTTTGTGTAATTAAAGATGAATACACTAGCAAGACTTTCAGTTGCCATGTTATCGGGGGTTGATGAACAAACAACACACAAAATCATCCCCTTCATTGGGCAGTCAATATCATCAGGCACTTGAAAAGGTATTGAATAATCTTCCCCTGTATAGGTTAACCAATAAGGATACTTGTCCCCTGGAAGGAGAAAATCACTCGAACTATGGGTTTTGAGGACCTGTATCATGAACTAAATCTTAGTCATTTACGTATTTATATGCTATTCAATTCAAGTGGATATTTTGTGCCACTATAGTGTCTGTTTAGGAACAAAAGTGTACAGCATAAAATTTAGGTAAGGAAACGGATTGAAATGAATTCAGTCAATAGTTAGGTGAGATTTCCACATGCACTTTATTTATGATACCCGCTTACAATAAAATTTGATCATCTCAAACCATAAATTTGTTCAAGGTAATACTTGTGCATTGAGTTTTAAGATTTTGTCATTGACAATTCCAAAATAAGACTCCCCATCATAACTCCCATTTGAAAAAAGAGATTTTTGTTGGGTAACGGAGTAATGTAATCTCACTAAAGGAAAGAAAATTACAACAATCTTCTCTCTAACATGAAGGGGAAAATAATAGGAAAAACAATGACATGGAGAACCTTAGAAGAAAACTTGTTTTTCTTTTAATAATATTTCTCTCAACCACTAAAACATCAAAGCAGTATACAAGAAGAGGAAGAGATTTTGATGTCTTGCTAAGCAAACATTTTGCTCTTTTTATAACAAGAAAAGTAAGCATCAAAGTAAATTTTCTCCGATATGAATTTCTCTTTTCACATTTTCTCACTTGAAGATTTTGATGAAATTAATTAAATTTTTACATCATGATTTATTTTTGTCATCATGTTGTCTATTTTTCTGATAAGTCACAGTAGTATCAAACTCTCATAAACTTGTCAATGCTAATGGAATTTGTCATAACATTGGTCAGGTTTTCATTGATGTGAATCTTTTGCATATTTCTCTACTACTTCTCAAACAAAGTGGTAGTGTATACCTATGTGCTTTGTCTTGGAGTAAAAGACAAGATTTCTTACAATGTGCAAAGGCTTTTTGATTGTCACAATATACAACAAGATTTTGTTGCTTGTGCTTGAGTTGATCCATTAACCTTTGAATCTAAATAGTTTCCTTACATGCTTGAGTAGTTGCCTTGTACTCAACTTTTGTAGTAGACAAAGCTATAACATGTTGTAACTTGGATAACCAACTTACTACCATAACCAACTTACTACCCCTCTTGGAAGTATAAACACAAAGTCAGTAGTATATCTCTTTGGCTTATTTAAGGATTATCTAAGTAGCACTTCAATTCTCTCCATTAGGATTTTCATGAATCTACTAACCACTCTCATTGCTTATAAGATGTTTGGTCTTGTATATATCTCGACATATATAATGTTTTCTATTGCTAATGCATACAATACTCAATATATTTTCATCTTATCTGCTTAATTGCTAGGACTCATACTTGAGGATAACTTACAATTGACAAGAAATAAGTCAAAAAAATTTCTTGCAATCTTGTATTTTGAATCATCACAAGATTTTTTGTAATTATTACGAGAAAACCAAATCTTCTTATCTTTTTTGTCTTGGATAATTTACATCCCTAAAATCTTGTTTACTGATCATATCAAACTTCTTATCCAACTGTGCCTCAATTCTTGAATTCAAGCTTTGTTTGGGCCTACCACTATGTCATCTACATGTAACAACAAGATGATAAAATCGTTCTCATCAAACTTATTGTAATAAGTACAATGGTTTTCACTCAATATGTTGTAACCAAAGCTAATAATGAAGGAAACAAATTTCTTGTATCAACACCTAGGCAGAGCTTTAAGCCATATAATGGTATGGTCAATTTGCAAACCAAGTTTTGTTATTCTGTAAAGTCTTTTGTTTGGAGAATATATTTTACCTCTTCTAGGCCTTCATGAAGAAAAACAATTTTTATATCCAATTACTCAAGATGTAGATCAAATGGAGCACACAAGGCTAAAACAACTTAAATTGTCAATCTAACAATTAGATATTAAAAACATTTTGCTTAAGACAATGCCTTCTTTATAAGTATATCACTTCACTACCAATCTAACATGACATTGTTGTACTTGATCATTGTCATCTTTTTTGATCTTATAGACCCATTTGTAACCAATGACTTATTGACATTTTAGAAGTGCAACAAGCTTCCATGTCTTATTTTTGTATAGAGCCTTTGTTTCTTCTTGCATCACCATCATACATAAAGAAGCATCTAAACCGCTCACAACCTCTTGAAAAATTGAAGGCTCTTCCTCATTCAGAAGACAATATACATCTTGGCTTGCAAAACATATTGTAAGTGCTAAGATGGTTTAACCTTTTCTCATGTTGATCGTTGGTGTCCTCCCTTACTAACTACATTTGGCTCTTGTTCTTCATGCTCTTGTTTTGACTAAGAAGAATTATCCAAAGGCTTTCTATTTGTACTATGGTAGTATCCTTTGTAAAGTTGTCATTTGTGTACTTATTTTGCTATTAATTGTCTGCAAAGGCCACATCCCTACTAACAACAACCTTGTAGGTAGTAGAATCTTACAAGTGATACCCTTTCACATTGTCATCATAACCCAAGAATATATATTTTCTAAATTTTTGATCTAGTTTTGCTCTTTCTTGAAAGTTGTACTTTACGTATGAGGTACAACCAAATGCATGTAGAAAGAATAATAAATCGATTTGCCATTTCCAATCTCCATCGCGGCCTTCAAACATATAACTATTGACAGTGTTCAATTTATCATGTAATAGGCGATTTTAACTACTTATCCCCCAAAAAGACATAGTCACTCCCACTATACTCAACGTAGTTCTTGTTCTATACATGAGAGTTCTATTCATCCGCTTTGTCACACCATTTTTTTGAGGTGTATATGAAACATTAAATTGTCATGTAATAGCTTCTTACTTGCACAATGCTATTGAAAACACATTTGACTTCCTTTGATAGGGTACACCCGTAATCACTTAAAGTAATCATTAATGTATGATACAAAATACTTTGCTCCTTCGAAGGATAATACTGGTAATTCTCACATCATAATTATTAGATGTAGTAAAAAACTATATATGGGATTAATCTCCTTTGTATAGAAAATACACATAAAGAACTTTATTTATGATGAAGGAAATATGGGCTAAGCCCAAAATACAAACTAAAGAATAATACAAAGTAACATAAGATAAAAGACAAATATAAGATATCTAAGATATCTAATAATCTAAGATATCAAACACTCACCCTCAAGCTAATGCATATAAATTGTATGTACCAAACTTGTTACAAATATATTCATTTCTCGATTCTTGTAAAGACTTAGAAAAAATATTTGCTAACTAATCATTTGAGTTAACGAACTTAGTCTTAATATCTCCAAATACAATCTTCTCTCGAATGAAATGACAATCAATCTAAATATGTTTGGTTCTCTCATGAAATACAAGATTAGAACTAATATTGAAAACAACTTGATTGTCACACATATAAGTGTCATTTTAGTGACATCTCCCAATTATAACTCTCTAAGCAATTGCTTAAGATAAACAAGTTCAGAAGTAGCTTATGCCATAGCTTTATATTTTGCCTTTGCACTAGATCTTGCCAGAACACTTTTTTTCTTGCTTTTTCAAGAAATCAAGTTACCACCAATGGAGACACAATATCCAAAACTTGATCTTCTATCGGAAGGAGATCTTGACCAATCAACATTTGAATAACACTGTTAAAAGATTGAATGATTTGCCCCATATTGTTGAATAACACTGTTAAATTTTCAAAACCAGGCCAATGATCTTTGCATGAGGAATTAAAAAATTGGCTTACCACACTAATTGCAAGGAAATGTTAGGACGAGTAACTATAAGATCAAGATCTAACATAGGCTACCATTGATTTGTTATGAGTTTGGTATTGGGATCCATAGGTGTGTCAACAAATTTTGAATTCACCAACTCAGTTTTCTCCAAAATATTTATGCATGCTTTCTTTGAGATATAACAATACCATTGTTGGATTGGACCACCTAAATACCTAAGAAATATTTGAGTTTACCAAGATCTTTGGTCTGGGATGTTGTTTGATATGGGAGATGTTGTGGTTATCACTACCTAGAAGAAAATTGTCACCAACATATACTATTAAGTAGACACATCCATCTCTTGAGTGAGAATAAGAGACTGAATGAGCTACCTCACACTATTTCATACCAAATTATTGAAAAGCATTGCTAAATTTTCCAAGCCAGGGCGTAGGAAACTGTTTTAGGCCATATAAATATTTGTGAAGATGACATACCAATCCGAAAGACTCTCCTTGAACAATAAATCTTGGAGGTTTCTTCATATATATCTCTTCCTGCAAATATCTATTAAACAACACATTTTTGACATCCATTTGATAAATAGGCTATTCTTGAATAACAACCATAGTTATAAATAAACGAACAAAAGTCATTTTTACCACGCGAGAAAATGTATCACCATAATCTAACGCAAAAATTTGTGTAAACTTTGATCTCAATACGGGCTTTGAGGCAATCATATTACCATCAGGACCAACTTTGATAGAGAAAACCCACCTGCAACCAACAACAAATTTCCTGGACAATAATGGGATGAGCTCCCGAGCTTCACTATTCTGTAGAGCACTTAGTTCATTGGCCTGACATCAACTAGGATGGGCTAAGGCATCACTAACAAATATTGGGAATGGTCACAAAATAAATAGATGAAAGACAAATATAAAAAAATGAAGGTAATTTATGATAACTTAAAGAAATATAATGTGGAGAAGGATTATAGGTAGAACGTATACCTTTACAGAGAGCAATTGAGAGGTCAAACTTAGTTGTCAGAGCTAGAGAAGACATAGTAGTTGACACTTGGGTTTGACACTAGGGTGATGGCAATGATGACGACTTTGATGGCGGTGACAGTTGCAGTGGACAGGGGTGACGAAAATTTTTCAAAACAACCTTAAGCTTTAGATACCATATTAAGAAGTGAATTTTAAGCTTAACTCAACCTTACAAAACCGGCTTTGCTTACTTTGAACTTTCACAAACATGCTTTGCTTACTTTTCCCACTAGAGTTATGCCCTATTGATCTACCTCCCTCCATTCTCAAGGTCTTTGCTTACTTTGAACTTCCACAAACATCCTCAAAATCACCATTCAGGCCTTTGCTTACTTTGAACTTTCAGTAACATCATTCTCAAAATGTCCTATTGATTTACCTCCCTTCATTCTTAAAGCCTTTTTTTGCTTACTTTGAACTTTCAGAAACATCATTCCCAATCTAGCTCCTTCATTCTTAAGGCCTTTTTTTGCTTACCTTCATTCTTAAGGCCTTTTTTTGCTTTTTTTTTTTTTGCATACTTTGAACTTTCAGGAACATCATTCTCAAGGCCTTTGTTATTTTTATATTGATGATTAATTAAGGGTGTCCTTCAATATTGTTATTTTTATATTGATGATGGGTTGATTAGGTAAATTCTGAAGTAGTAGGTAAATTCTGAAGTAGAAGTGGGTCACCAATGGACACACGAACATACTTTAAAGTGTAGGTGTCTTCAATATTATTTTTATATTGATGATGGGTTGAAGTAGGACACACTTAAAATATGAAGAATACTATATTCTTGTTACAATAAGAACCTTTAGAACTTCCACGATGTGTAGGTGTAATATGAATTAGGAGAGTAAGAACATATGAAGTCCCAGCTAAACTATCACAACTAAAATAAAAGATGATAAGATGAATAAGCAGATAATAGACAATAATTTAATTTTACTGAAGGAAAGAAAATTACAGTACTCTCCTCTCCCCAGAAATCAGAAAAATAACTAAGAGGAGAACCTTATAGGAGAAACTATTCTTCTTCTTTTCTCTGAAGCAGTAAAGTACACTGAAAAAACATGAAATAGATTTTGTTGTCTTCCTAAGAAAATAATGTGCTAATTTATAACAAGAAAAGTAAGCATCAACGTAAATTTTTCTTAACGTGGGACTTATCTTCTGAAATATTTTATGAGATTCAGTTTGTAATAGAAGTGATAGAGCAGTGCTCCCAACCAAGCTAAATGCCAAAAAAGTGAAGCATATTCCATTTTTCCAAGTAAAGGTTATCCAATGCTCTCTAAAAAAATTAAGAAGTTAATATGAGTCACACACACAGAAAAAGAGAGGCGAGAGATTAGAGAGATAGAATGAACCTCTGTCATATCATTGCTAAGCATATCCATGACTTGGTAGTGACTTCCAAATCCAATTAAACGAGATACCATGGAATTTTCTGAAATATGTGGTGCATAGGTTGTTTCCATTGCAGAATGTAATTTGCAGAAGTCATCCACTACTCTTCTTAATTCTTGAGTTAGTTGAAGATCTGAGTTACATTGCACGCAAATGCTTCGAAGTTTTGAAAACTCACTAACCTTTGATAGTAGGTTAACCAAATTATTATCCTGTAGATGTACAGAGACTAAAGATGTTGACATGCTTCCAAATGATTGCATAGAGGATACACGACCTGTTGTTGGCGACATCCAAGACCATATGATAGAAGGAAACAAAACACTTGCTAATCCTTCATATCCACAAAGTGATATAAACCCAATCTTTTTTAATCTTATTATAGAAAATGGCACTTGTGTTAGGCTAGTATTCTCTGCCCTTAGAGTTGTTAACGATTCCATCTGCACTATTTCTTCTTCTAACTTGTCGATCTTTGAACAACCAGAAAGGATGAGTACTCTTAAAGACTTCGATTTTATCACTGGGAGATTCCGAAGGCATTTACAGTCCTTCAAATTTAAAATAAGAAGATTAGGCAGATCTCCAATGGAATGGTGCAGCTCAGACAAGTTTGGACAATCTTTTAGAATGACTCTCTCAAGATTTGGTATTTTTGAAAAGTCAGGGGTCTTTGATAACAACTTGGAATGACTAAGATTGATAAACTTTAGACTTTGCAGTATCTGCAAGAGATATATTTAGAAGAGTATTAGTAAAGTAGATGGGGAAACAATTAGTACGCTCACCATAGAAAACTCTGTTGATGATATACCTGTCGTTGGGGCTCCTTCCATACTAGCTTAAGATTACTGTGTTTCATGTCAATAGCAACTACTTTTCCCTGATAAAAGTTGTCAGGTATGTATTTTAATGAAAATCCTCGCCAATAGACCCATGTCAATTGTTTGGAAATATGCCCATAATCTCCAGCAAGTTGGACATGATCAAATTGCAAAATTCTCAGTCTTTTCATGTTCTCAAATGTTTCGGCACTGAAGTGAACTCTTCCATGTCTATGCAATTTCAAAGCTAATCCCTCAATGGCTTCTGTTCCCTGTAATCAAATAAGCACAGGAAAATTTGACAATTCAATGAAGCTAACCATATGCTATTTTCAAGTAGAAAGGTAATAAGCTATAGGCTGTTTTCACAAAGCCTATAGCCTCAGCATGCATATAGTGTGCGTTACCAAGACAAACACATTCAAAACCCAAAAATTAACAGTCCTACGGCTTTCACCCAAAAGATTAAGAAAAACAATATGATTGAAAAAATAAAAACAGAATGTGTTACTATGTTCTTGATAAGATCACAATGGATGATTGAAATTTTAAAATAGTTACAGAAAGTTCTTACGGTATGTTCTGTCAATATATCAAGTACGTGATCATGAACCCATAATCTACTGCGCTTTTGTCGTAGCGGTGAACTTTGACGAACAATTTCTCTTCCCATATCACGTAGTAAATCATGAATTCCGAGCTTGTTATTCTTCTCAACTTTGATTAGGCTCCTTTCTACTAGTACTGGTATTCCAATATCAGCATGAAGCCCACAACCATTTAGTATCTCTGAGACATAGCCTCTGTCCTTACCAATAAAGAAGCAGCATATGTCAAGGAATATGTCCTTCTCCATATGATCTGATAAACCATCATAGCTTATTTTCAATTTCTCTTGTATTTTATCATTTGGTATTTCTTTTAGTTTTGATAATACACTTTGCCACTCTTCTTTGCTTCTCTTGTATAAGTAAGATCCAAGAACTTCAAGAGCTAGTGGTAGCCCTCCGCAGTATGTGATTACTTCCTTTGAGACTTCAAAAAAGTCCCTAGTTGGATTTGCTCTCCTAAAAGCATGCCAACTAAAAAGCTCAAGGGACTCAATTTTATTCATTTTCTCGACTCCATGCACATAGTCAACTCCAATCTCTTTGAGTAGACGTACGTTTCTGGTGGTAATGATTATTACACTTCCTCGACTGATTTCATTACGATTTCCACATAATGCATTTAATTGTTCAAAGATGTTCACATCATCAAGAACAACAAGTACCTTTTTTGTGCAAAGCATTTCTTTGATCTTTCCTTTTCCCCAATCAATGCTATGCACGTTCGTCTTTGTTGTTTTAAGGATATCTGAAAGAAGCTGTTCTTGCAAATCAATTGGGCCCCGATCTCCTCCCCAAACTTCTCTAATATTTGCAAGAAAACTTCTATATTTGAATTCTTGACGAATTTCATTGTAAATGGATTTGGCTATGGTTGTTTTGCCAATCCCTCCCATTCCCCAAATCCCTAATATACAGGTTCCTATTTTTTTATTTCTAATAAAGTCAATAGCATGCTGCAGACGACATTCTAGTCCAACTGGAAAGTTTGTGATAGACAAGTATGTTCTATCCAGTCTTTTCAAAACCTTACAAACAATTTCCTTCATAAGATTATTTTCATTTCTGCAACAAAAAATAACCCAAAATGAGAATGGACACAAATTGTCAAAAGATTATAAGCTTCGAATAAAATTTCAATTGTATACAACCTCAGAAACACTTTCTGTAGCAGTGTTCATAGCAGAAGCACTTTTACTAAATCTTTTACAAGTACATCAGAAATCTCGTAAATAGCAAATTGATGTGTGTGGTTTCATAAACTATACTGGACTCCTCTAAGACTATATTCATAACTAGGACTGAACTTTCTTCATCTAAAATTGCTCTCAGTTCACATATTCCGAAATATAAAATATACTTCTCAATATATTAATGTTCAATTTTTGACCTACCCTTAAGCCCACGTGAAGAATTTTATGGTATAACAGCAAAGTATCACAATAAAAGCCTTCATGGGATTTACTCCAAGAGGTAGCTTACAAGGGAATGATATTAGTAGGCCTCTTGTATACTATCTCTCTACTTCTACACAAACATTCTTCTAATGCAAACATTGACTCGGGGAAATTTCACTCAGATTTTACTTCTTTCAGTGCTGGTGCTGAACTTAAATGATAATAATAATAATAAAACAGAATAGATTGCTTACCTGTAATTTTTCAAATCCCAACCTGATAAATTTGCTGCTTGTGTCAGGGCTTTCTTCCATTGTTTTATCTTGTTCTGTTGGTCAGAAATGACTTCGAAAGAAATATGTTGGGTGTCACGTAAAAATGAGGGGCCAATATCATAAAACACTGGCATAACCACTTGTCCTCTAAAAGCATGGCATTCCATGATTTTGAGGAGTTCATCAAGACACCATGTAGAGTGAATGTAGTTATGGGAGAAAACAATGATGGTTATCTGAGATCCTTCTATTGCATGCAACAGTTCAGATTTCAGCTCTTCTCCCTTATCAAGCTTCTCATCGTCCAGAAAAGCGTTGACTCCAGTGTCTTTGAGGGCAGAATAGAGATGGGAAACGAAATTCCTCCGAGTGTCTTCTCCCCTAAAACTGATGAAGACATCATATGTGAACTGGGGTTTTGATTTTGATTTTGATCTTGATTTTGAGAAGGATGGCGACGAAGAATAAGAAGGCATTGGTTGAATTCGATGAAAAACGACCAAGCCAGTAAAAGTGAAAAAGCATGTTTTTTCATTTTGGTGTTTTTTTACAACTTATATGAGGGGCTGAATGCCTCGTAACTCCGGCTATTAACGAAACTACAACGATGTTTCCGAAGCATATGACAGAAGTCCATTTTGTTTTTCTTGCTTTTCGGTTTTTACGAGGAAGCAAAATAGAATCAGAGGAAGAAAGAAATAATAGCTGGCACAGTTCAGTTTCAATTTCGCTTGTAGATATTTAGTGTATAATTATTAGGAAGATTAGAAAAGTAACAACTGGAAGCAAAAGTCACACCACTTGTTGCCAGTATACCCTACACGAAAGAGGAAAATGCCCATAAACCAACATTTTCAGACAAAAAAATCACAACAGAAAGGAAAAATCTACTAATTTAATCTATTAAAAACTTTTCGCCAATAATAAATAATGGATATATCTTCGTCAAAGTATCTAAGGATTAATAGACAATTGTCTTTTCATTAACAACGTGAATCCTAACAAGAAAACTCTAATTGCTTGCACAATAAAAATAATAACATAAATCCTCAGCGGTCTCCACTCCTTTGCCTCTTCCATCTTCATACAAAAAGCAGAGACCATCATTACGGGTTCTTCACATTTTATCTCGCTCATCCATCACCAACAATTCCTTTTTTCTTCTACAAGACATCCACACAGATTCTTCCCATCCTCCAAAACCAGACCCTCTTCCGTTCTTCATCCATTTTCCTCTTCATTTTTGTCAGCAACTGAAAAACACAATAGGCAATGCAGTACAAATTTCCTGAACACATATTCATCCTCTTAATCCCTCAAGAACACATAAAACAGAAGGAACTCTGCTATCAACCTCCTATCAACATCTGCATAGTCAAAACACTAGGCAACATCATCATCTTCATCCACTTCTCCTTCATTACCATCAATTTCTTCTTCCACGTTCTTCCTCTTCATCCCAATTGTGCCGTATGACCATCTCATCAAGCATTTTATATCATGTATTATTCATTGACATTTCCCAAAGGAAAATCATATCATCAACAAACAACAGAAGTTCAACTTCCACACTAAAGAGTCTTTTACCTATAACATCTAACGATAAACTTAAATGTTCTAGCACAAAACGAGCAAGCGGATCCCCTTGTTTGATGCCTCTTTGCATACCGAACTCCATAGTAGGGCTTTCATTGACAGAAATAGATACAGAGCATGATCCAAAATAACACTTTTCATAAAAGCCTAGTCTTCTAAGCATGTGGAGAAGAAATCCCCGAGACTTTATACATGCAACTTACTAGAGATAAGAGTCTGTAATCATTAAATCTCTAGGGATTCTCCCCCTTAGGGATGAGTGATATGAATGATGAGTTGCTTCCTCTTGGCAGAGGTCCATGAAAGTGAAATTCAACTAAAAGCCTTTTATGGATTGCCAAAAGGGATCTGCAGTTCTCAAAGAAGATAAATGACTTACCAAAAGTCACACATTACAATTTTCTTTATGAATCTAAGGAGATCATTTTTTTTTGGAGTAGGCACTTTTTCCAAGTAATGTGATTCACCAAATATAAGATAGACATGTGTATTCTTGACCACCACTCCTTGAGAAAAAGTCACAAAAATCTCCACCTTGTCTCCTGATCCTAAATTTGACCTTATAGCCTGCCAATCTATATCATTAAAGGAAATTCTTTTGCCATGCATGTGTATCTGCAATGTGCACTTTGTGTAATTAACAATTAACACACTTCTAAAACCTTCAGATGCCACAATTTCAGGAGTTGATACATTAAAAACACACAAAAACATTCCCTTCATGGCATTATCCGGAGGCACAGTGAAAGAAACAGAATCTCCCTGACCCATATAGGCCAACCAATAAGGGGGGTTGTCACCTGGAAGAGAGACATCAGAAGACTCACTACTTGCCAATACCTGTACCATGAGATAAAAGCTTAGTCATTTATTTAATTTTCCTATTCATATTGTCATCTACAATCATTATTTGTCGATAAAGATTACAAAATCCAATACTCCATTAAAGCATACCAATGGAATTAAAATAAATTTGATTAGTAGTTTCGTTGTGTATATATCACCATCTTGTCGTTAGGGATTTAGAATCCATTTCTGTTTTCGTCTCTTTCAGTATATATAATCATTGAGTATTAAAAAATGAAAAAACTAGTCAAGCAAGAAAGAGGAAATCAATTTCCTAGTACTTAGTATAAGCATGATCAATTGGTTATTCGATTATTAAAATTTTTGGATAAAGTTGAATAGCTCTAGAAGCAACAAGTGCTAAAAGTATAGAATTGTAATTTCTATTAGATACTTTCTTATTTGTTGAATATAGTGAAAAACTATATTTGGATTAATCTCCCTTGTGTAAAATACACACATAAGGTTCTCTATTTATAATAGAAGAAATATGGGTTAAGCCCAAAATACAAATGAGAAATAATAACAAACTAACTAAAAGATAAAAGATATAATATATCTAACAATCCCCCTCAAGCTGGAGCATACAAATTGTATGAACTAAGCTTGGAATAGATGAACTCAGTGTTGAAGGAGAGCAGTGGTGGACAATGACAAGCTGCAAGGACTGATTCCCAATCAATGATGGATGAGTGATGGGATCAACAGTAGTAGCTGAAAGCTAAGAGCTACAAAACTGCAGGGACTACACTAAATCCTCATCAATGATGGATGGGTGACGGGAAACAGTAGTAGCTGAAATCTACAAAACTGCAGGGACTACACCCATATTTATGTGACTTGCAGTGTCTTGGAAACGTACTCCCCCTCAGTGTGAAGGTGGAAATGTGAAAGATCACAGTTGCTGAACCACTAAAACAAAACAAAATATTAAGCTACAATGCTGAAACAAAGGCATCAAAGATCCAAAGACATGTTGGAGGTCCAAAATTCTTTGTTGGACAACTCCCAAGTGGTGATACTTAGCAGTGTATCACAAGAAGATCGGGCTAAACTCTAGCCCAAGAAGAACTGACGCAGTTGCGTCTGTCTGAGACGGTAACGACTGAAGCGGCGGTTGATAGCTATAAAACTGCAGGGACTAAATTGCCATCACTGACTGATGGGGCCTATAGTGGCTGGAAGCGACAAAACTACAGGGACTGCCATCACTAACTGTGTGATGGGCGCCTACAGTGGTTGGAACCACACGGCGCCTGGACGGCGGCAAACGGCGCCTGGACGGCGGCAAACGGCGCCTGGACGGCGGCAAACGGCGCCTGGACGGCGGCAAACGGCGCCTGGACGGCGGCAAACGGCGCCTGGACGGCGGCAAACGGCGCCTGGACGGCGGCAAACGGCGCCTGGACGGCGGCAAACGGCGCCTGGACGGCGGCAAACGGCGCCTGGACGGCGGCAAACGGCGCCTGGACGGCGGCAAACGGCGCCTGGACGGCGGCAAACGGCGCCTGGAAAGCGGCAAACGGCGCCTGGACAGCGGCAAACGGCGCCTGGACAGCGGCAAACGGCGCCTGGACAGCGGCAAACGGTGCCTGGACAATCAACGGCGAAGACGAAGACAGACGAAGATGGCAGCAATGGCTACTCTGGAAGGTCTGAACAGAGAGAGGGAGGTCCGGCGAGAGCTATGGAGGTGTCGCGGTGAAACTCCGACACCGGGAAGGCGGCGCGTGCAGAACACGCGCCCGAGATCTGACGAGAAGAAGGCAGCACATGGAGGCGCGTTGAGCGGAGTATATGCTTCACTCCGGCGGGGTTGGCCGTCGCTCGAGGAGACGCTTCAGATCCGTTGGTCACCGGTCGAAATTGTGACGGCGGCCGGCGGTGGCTGGCGATAGCGGAGTGGCCTGAAAGAAGCGCTGCGTGACAGCGCGTGACTGAGAAGCGGCTCTCGAAACCGGCGTGGTTGGCCGTCGCTCGAAGAGACGGTCCAGCAGGTCACCCGTCGAAACTGTGACGGTGGCCGGCGGTGGCGGCGGCGACGGCAGCGGCGCCAGCTGCGGCGACGGTGGCCGGAGTTAGCAGCGACGGCAGCGGAAAGTGGCGGCAACAGCAGTGGCACACTAGGTTTGGACTGGTGCTGACTGTGACAGAGATTTAAGAAGAAAAAATGGACTGCCCACTGAGATTTTAGGGGCTGCCGGCGGCCGGACGCTGGCAGACAGCAGAGACCACCAGAAGAGGATCAGAGAACTTGCTTTGATACCATGTTGAATATAGTGAAAAACTATATTTGGATTAATCTCCCTTGTGTAAAATACACACATAGGGTTCTCTATTTAAAATAGAAGAAATATGGGCTAAGCTCAAAATACAAATGAGAAATAATAACAAACTAACTAAAAGATAAAAGATATAATATATCTAACACTTATGATTATTTTCCGTTCTCTTAATTAATAACTAAAATGATGGAGAATGAAAAAAACAAAGGAAAAGGGAGAGAAGAACCTCAGATATGTTATTGCTGACAGCGTTGAAGAATTCATGGTATGCTCCAACACCGATCAAAGAAGACCTGAAATGCTGCTTTGAAATTTCTGATTCAGTAATATTTGAAAAATAGTCGACCAGAATATTTTTTACTTGCTTAGATAGTTGAAACTCGGTGTTACATTGCACCAAAACAGTTCGAAGATTTGCCAAGTTGCCAAGCAATGGCGCAATATCATCCCAACTATTATCCTCCATATCCACACAATTCAAATTAATATAAGATATGGAATTAATTGTTGGCGACATCCAAGACCGAATAATGATGGAAGGAAAAGGATTACATGACAATCTCTCAAATCCTCGTAAGGATATATATCCAATGGCTTTTGAACTTACAATTGAAAACGGCACTTTTTTCACAGTTGTATTTTCAGCAGCTAGAGTTATCAAGGATTTCATTTGCACTATATCTTTCTCCATTGGGTCAATCTTCGAACACCCAGAGAGGATAAGAGTTCTTAAAGATTTCAACCTATATATCTCTTGGGGGAGATTGCTTAGACTCTTACAGTCCTTCAAATTGAGTAGTATAAGATAACAGAGATGTCCAATAGATTGGTGTACTTCCTGCAATCTCGGACAATCTTTTAGAATGAGTTCTTCAAGATTTGGTAGTCTCCAAAAGTTAGGTGTTTCTGTTAAGTACATGGAGTGACTAAGGTTAAGGACTTTTAGTGATTTCAAAACCTACACCAAGATAGTTTTTGATAAATATTAGAGACAGAAAATAAAAATTGAGACAGTAGCAAGTCACTATTTTATTTTAATTAAGCTTTATCTTGTAATGAAGAATGGCTCGTAATAAAACCTGGGGTTTTTCCAAAAAGAATTGAAGAAGACTGTGTTTTAGATCAATCGCTATGATATCATGCGCATTAAAGTCGTTGGGTAAGTATTCTGTAGAAAATCCACGGAAACTAATCCATCTCAATTTCGGAGAAAGGTTCTCAGAATTTACACCGTCTTTCGGAAGTCTTGATGGTTCTCTTCTTGTCGATAGCAATACCTCATAGTCTTTTCTCCCCTGTGATTTAAAGAGTAAAAAAAGAAAAAAATGCATTGCGTAGATGAGAAATTAAACACTTTCAAAAGATGTTTCAAATCACATATAAAGAATGTTCTTACATCATTCACTTTCAATGCATATTCTGCATCCACATAAAACAACAGTTGACCGTTATTCCAAAGTTTCCTTCTTGAAGTTTCATGAAAAATTGTTTTTCCCAATTCTTGTAGTAAAGGATGCATTCCCAATTTGTTATTCCTTTTGACTTTAATAAGGTTACCCTCCATCAGAACTCTTATTCCTCTATCAGCATCTACTCTAAACCGATGTAGAACACCTGTTTCACTATCAGCTTCTACTACAGAGCTACTTAGGATTTTCGTAGCATAGGCTCTGTCCTTACCAACAAAGAAACAACATAAATCAACGAATAAATTCCTTTCCAATTGATTGCTTAAACGGTCCAAGCTTATTTTCAATTTCTGTTGAACATTGTAAGAGGGAATTTTCTCTAATTTAAACAATACACTATACCATTCCACTTCCGTCCTTTCAAATAAGGTACTTCCAATGACTTCAAGAACTAGAGGTAGTCCTCCACAAAGAGAAATTAATCTTCTTGCAAGGTAATCGTATTCTTCTTTCGGTTTTGCTTCTCTAAATGCGTGCCAACTAAGAAGTTCAAGGGACCTATGTTCATTCATTGGATTTATCCGAAAAACAGATTGAACTTGATATTCGTTAAATAGGTCGTCGTCTGTTGTTGTCATGATTATTACAGTTCCTTTACTTAACCATGAAAGACTTTCCCTTAGAGATAATAATAAAAGATAGTCATCCATATCGTCAAGTACAATGAGGATCCTTTTCCCCAAAAGTCTGTCCCGAATCATATCTTTTCCCATCTCAAGGGTATCTATCTTCACCTTTGTTTTTATGACATCTGAAAGAAGTTGTTCCTGAAAATGTATACCCCCTCTTGGTTCACTAAATTGTGCAATACCTTCAATGAAACTTTTATGCATGAATGTACCATGGATTTGATGGTAGATGGCTTTGGCAAGGGTGGTTTTACCTGATCCTCTCATTCCACATATCCCTATTGTACAAACATCCATGGATTTATCTTTTATAGTTTGAATCAGTTCTTCCACTGGGTATTGTAATCCAACTGGGAATTTAGTAGCAGAAAAAACTGATGAATTACGAACGCTCTTAACAATTTCGTGCACTAGTTCAGCATCACTCCTTCAAGTTTAACAGAAGTCATGTATTAACAATGTTAAATCAAAAGCCTGAAATATGGTTGAGTGAGTGAGTGATTTACCTGTGATTACTCTCATCCCATCCAAACAAATTTGCAGCTTTGGTGAGTGCGTGGCTCCATCTGGACATGCCATGCTTAAGTTGTTGTGCTGAAAATGTTTGATGTGCAGTTTCTTTGAAGGCCTTTCCAAAATCACCCTTCTGAAAACGTACATCGGATGGCTGAATTTCGTAATATACAGGCAGAACATGTCGGCAATAAGTTTGGTGCCATTGAATGATTTGTTGAAGCTGATGAAGACACCAAGCAGATTCAGAATAGGTTTTGGTGAAAACAACTATTACTACCCGACACAGATCGAGAATAGGTTGTTGGACGTGCGTTGACTCCACTGCATTCTGATGGTGAAGGAAAGTGGTGAGTCCAACGGACGAGAGGACAGAATCTAGATGAGAAACAAATTTCGTGAGGATGTCTTCTCCATTGAAATTGATGAGCACGTCGTAATACCGTGGGAGTTTGGATGATGAAGACGCGAATTCCATGGAGGGAATTGAGAGGTAATGAACTGTTAGAAGAGAAAGCAATAATGAATCACTCCCAAAGAGATTATCCGTACAGACACCTAAGCGAGTCAAAGTACATATTTTAATTATCCTCGTAACGCGTTAAGACCATCACAGAACCTTTTTTACTTTGAACCAGCACCCACTTTCAACCACAAAAAAATATATTACACTAATTACTATGAAATATTTTCTATTTTATTTAAAATTACATATTTTAATGCTATAGTGTCTGATCCGGTAGGCTTTGCAACAATGCATCGCCGCCGACAAACATGACATATTACTGAACCGTGTTCTAAAGATATTTAAGCCCGTTTGTTCTATTTGGTAAAATAGCCTATGACTATGGGTGTGGTTCCCTCCACCACCACACCTTTTTCTTTTCACATCTCTTTATTATTTTGTCTCTTAGTAAAATTTTATTTTTAGGATTATTATTTTTTAATTTTATTTATTCACAACCTATTTCATTAATAACTTATTCTAGTCTCGTACATATGAGTAAAATACTTTTCTTTCATTTTAACATTATATTTCTTTTTCTCTTTCTTTCGTCGTTGTGAGATACTACAAGTTGCAAAGGTTGGTGGTGGTGGAAAGAATTATCATGCAATCTCCATCTCGTGGTGCAGTGCGTGGAGTGCTTCCTCGTATTCGAATAAACCTTGAAATAAAACCCTAAATAAAAAACGTAACCTTTAAACGGATGTCAACATCCTTCAACGGATGTGAACATCCTTCAACGGATGTCAACATCCGTTTAAGGAACAACGGATGTCAACATCCGTTTAAGGAACAACGGATGTCAAAATCCGTTTAAGGAACAACGGATGTCAACATCCGTTTAAGGAACAACGGATGTCAACATTTGTTTAAGGAAAAACGGATGTCGACATCCGTTTTACCTTAAACGGATGTTGAAATCCGTTGAAGATGTCACCTCCTGTTTAAAGGTTACGTTTTTTATTTTAGAGTTTGTTTTATTAGGGGACATCCGTTGAAGAATGTCACCTCCATTGATGTATACTTCCTCGCTGGTTGATGCTCTAGTCGTTCCTCGATGTTCCTCCACACCACGGCGGCGACGCTCCTTCACACCAAGACAACAATGGAAGCTTTCAAACAAAAAAAAAAACTGGGAAGAAAAAGGAATGGAAGTGCGGGAGGTGGGGAGGTGAAACGAAAACGGGGAAAGGGGAAGAGAGTTTCGTGGGTGGGTGCTGGGAAAGTAAAATTAGGGTTTCAAATTATTTAAAATAGGGTAAAAGTGTAAAAAAAATTTAACTTAAGGATATAATTATATTTAAAATAATGTGGGGAGGTGGAGGAAGTATAGGGTGGTGGTGGAGGGAGCAACACCCTATGAGTATTGAGTTATTATTGGGCCAACACGGATATTGGTATTAGGGTATTGCTCCCTCCACCACCCCAAAGTGTTTCTGTACCTCTCCACTATTTTCTTTTATTTCAAAAATATTCTACACCTTCCCACTATTTTCTTTTATTCCAAAAATACCCTACACCTCCCCACTATCCTCAACAATATTTCTCTTTCTCTCTCTGCATTAATGGAGCATTTATATGGCTTAGATTTAAACTTGTGATATATTGCAAAATATGAGAAAACTTCAACATTAATGCTTCTACCACTTTCATTTTATAAACTTAAAAGTTAGATGCAAATACAAAATAATAAACATAATAATGTTAATAGTAAATAATATATTATTATTATTATATACTAACTTTATAATGACGAAAGAACTAAATAAATTCCAAATCTTTAACAAATATAACTTTTCTTTTATATTTTAAGTATTTAATAATATTTTTATATTATTTATCTAATAAATTAAATACATTATTCAAGTTATTTGAGTCAAACATGTCAATAAGTTAAAACATAATATAATATTAAAAATTATAAATATTAAATGTAAAAAAACACACATATATATAAACATTTTTCTAGAAATTTAGAACAAAATTTTACCATTTATTAAGTAATTTGAAGAAAAAATATATATATTGAACAGTGAAAATAAGATTGAATCAAACTTATTTAAGGGAAAGTGTAAATAAAATTTTGCAATATATCACAAGTTTAAATTTGAGTCATGTGAATGCTCCATTAATATGGAGAGAGAAAGAGAAAGATTGTTGAATATAGTGGGGAGGTGTAGGGTATTTTTGAAATAAAAAAAATAATGGAGAGGTGTAGAGTATTTTTGGAATAAAAGAAAATAGTGGAGAGGTCCAGGAGCACTTGGGGTGGTGGAGGGAGCAACACCCCCCCTCTAGGGGCGCTGAGCGCCATTGCCTTGTAGTCTCGCCTAGGCGCCCCCTCTAGGGGCACTGAGCGTCATTGCCTCGTAAGCTCGCCTGGGCGCCCTCTTGTCTTGGCGTTGAGTGTGACACTTGCTGATGTGGCACCCTAGACCTATTTAAGGCTACCATGCAATGAGGTGCCATCTTTTAGCGGCTGAAGCACGAACCTTAGAGTTTTGGACCTCTTGGAGCAAGTTTGGGCGTGTGGGAGCTCTCCATTTCTCTTCCTTGGGTCTTAAATCTCTTTCATTATCTTCCATTGTAAGCTCAAGCTCCATGGCAATGGAGAGCTAACTTCATTTCTTGTTGCGGAAAGATGTAACCTCTAAACTTCATGTATATGAACATGTTTTGAATACATTAAGCTTCGTTCATTGAATGCAAGTGGTTTTCTCCCACTCTTAATGCTTGTTATGTTTTGGTCATTCATAACTTGATGTTTGGGTTTGTTTGTTATTGGAAGATAGCTCATGAACCATGACTTGAAGTAAGCTACCTAAAGGAAATAGTATTTAGAAATGGAGCTAGGACCTTTAGTTGTCATGAACTTTTTTTCTTACTACAAAATTGATTATTAGGGTTTTCAAGAGATTGGAGTCATATAAGCAAGTCTAGGCTTTTTACACCAAAGAATTGGGTTCTAAGTAATATAGTAAGTTGACATTAGCATTTTAATGAAGAATATAAGTTCTAATATGCATGAAAGTGAAGTAGGTGAAGTCTAACCCCAACATTACCATTCCATTGTTTCAAATCTCATTCATTTCCAAGTATTTTTGGCTACAAAAGATCATTTTACTATTCATGCAATTTGTTTACTTTAAGTGCATTTAAATCTTACTTAATGGAATCATTCTTTAGTCTTAATTAGTTAAACAATTATACGATCGTTTAGTGTTACACGAGTCACTTAGGAAATGATATCTGGTCTTACCAATTTATTACTTGATACGATTCGGTATGTTTGCTGAGGTCTTAACAGTGGGCTTGAGATAAGTGAAACCTTAATCACGGTCCAACCTCAGCCTAATACCTCTAATTACCGTTTATCTTAATCCTCATAGAAAAACATGTTTATCAGCTAAGGTCGGACGCCCCTATATTCGGTCGTTCGGTCTTGCCTATCAATTCTGTCGCATTCCTTCACTAGGTTGCTTGTTGTCCTTGGAGTCATTCAGCATGATTGGTGTGGGGTGTATATATGGTCGTCCGGACCATACGGTACACACAATATATTATATAGGTAATTTTAAAATGATTATGTGTTAAGGAGGAAAGAGTATCCAGTCTCATCTACAAAAAAAATATTACAATAATTGCTATGAAATATTATCTATTAATTTTATTTAAAATTACATATTAACTTTACTTTTATGTTTAAAAACATCGAGTCTCTTTTTATAGTATGCAAATATCCCTTTAAATAACACGAGCATATTTCACAGTATAAACACACACACGTATATATATATATATATATATATATATATATATATATATATATATATATATATATATATGAAATAGTTTATTCTTATAAATGAAAAAAAGTAGAAAGTATAAGTGCCGTTTTGGAAAACATAAAGACAACTCAATTTATTTTTAGTAAATAATAAGAGTAAACAACTAGTATAGTAGAATAAGCATTAACATATTTCATTTTGAGTAAAAAAACAATCACATACAATAATTTTAATTTTATTAATTTATAATTAAGTAAATATTTCGTGTTTATTAGAATTACCAATATGTTTAGTAAAAGAAAAATTAAACTTAAGATGTAATTAATCTTTAAGAAATCACTAAACATTTATGTTTAGAAAGCAACAAGTAGAGGTAAATACACCTTTCAATATTTAAAGCATTGTTAATTTTTTATTTAATAAATACAAATAAAAATTATTAAAAAACCACACATACGTTCAAATAACTCAACAATTAACAAATTTTAAACAAAAACTAATTGAATTAAAACTTTTGTATTAAAACTATAATATTTTTTCTTATTATTCTAAAATGGCAACATATACTTATTTTATTAAATCAACTTAACTATCAATTGACTTAAAGTGACTACTAAGTGTAGGTACAACTAGTAGTTATCTTGGTTTGATTTCATATGCTTATACTTTTATTGAAGACTGTGGTTAATATATGAATAACTTTTTAACTGCGAGGTATAAACTTTTATTTATGTCGAATTTATGTGAAATATTTATAAATTAAAACATACTTGAAAGTATAGTTTTCAAAAGCTTTGATTGAAAAGTAGTTATTCTTATGTCATTATTTTTTATCATGAATTTTAAGGTGTAATTTTTATCATAGATTTAGTATGATCTTTTATGCTTTTGTATTCTTTTGTTTTATTTTATCTTTTAATAAATTTTCGGATGATGGCAAATGATTGATAAGCTTTGATGTATTAACATAACTTACATGTCAAATTTATAATAATATGTAACCTATGTTATTTGGAATCAACTATTTACTCATTTAATTTTAATCAATTTATAAAATTATTTCAAAATCATTTTGTTATAATTATTAAATAACTATCTTTTTTTTGTATATATATTGATTTTGAAAACCTTGCAAATTTAGCATGTCTAAAATGATAAAAAAAGAAGTGAAAAGTTATATAAATTTTAACAATTTAATCAATTTTTTATTTACTAGTTTAATCCTCCTGAAAAAAAAAACTTACTTGCGATGAGACCAAAACAATTAGTGAAAATTTTATTCCACATGTCAAATGCATCTTGCACGCTTAACAATTGTGCTTTTCACCTCTATTTTAAACCCTAGTTACGATAAATATGTTTTCCCCTAACTTGTCTATTTTTATTTTAATCCCTGAACTTTGAATTTTATTTTTTCATCCTGTACTTTTGAAAAATGTTGAAACGGTTGAAGTGACTGACAACATCAAGTAACGTGGTTTGATTTAAAATCAAAATTGACATATTAAGAAAAGTACTATATTTTCAAGAAATAGTAGGGCTTCCATGGACAGAAATAGATACACAGCATGATCACCCAACACTTTTCATAAAAGTCTAGTCTTCTGATCATGTAGAGAAGAAATCCCCAAGAAATCAAATTTTACCAAATTGCCCATTTTACCTTTCCTTCTTCATAGGTTCCAAGCCAATCAACCACTCATTTTCTTGATTAGGAATTTTAATGAAATTTACACTATTTGGTCTATCTATAAGGTTTCCATAAACCTTTACTCAGAGAGTTGTTTAGCCTTCTTCTTCACTATAGTTAGATCTTCCATCCACCTTCAATCCTATTTATATGGTTTTTTCCTCCTATTCCAATTCACCATGGAGTGAATGTACTTGTTAATATTATTCCCTTTTACAATCCATATATCACTTGATCTTTGTCTCAAGATTGATTAATCGTATTTTGCTAAATTCCACAATTGCTTTGCAGCAGCTTCTTGGTTATGCGGTCCACATCTTGAAGGAAGAGCACGCTACCTTTATGTTCAATACCAAAGGATAACTGCAAGGAGGATTTGTTACTTTAAAATCTATCCAAGATATGAATAATAAAAACCAAAGTAGACTCTTAAGTTTGTCTCACAAAATGAAAGTTTATTCAATCTTCAGAAGTGATTGCAAGAGAAGGTTGACACCTTACTATAAAAGTGATTACGAGAACAAGATATAGGAATGAACTTTCTATGCAAAAAACATTTGAAAATGAATAATTTCAAGTTTATCATAATATGTGTCAATTTTACAACCGGGATAAAGTCTAAAATGTGAATAAAAATGTTACCCACGATAGTATAAATATTAATTGTACTTGTCAAAATAGTTATTTTTTTTATGGATCTTTTAAAAGATTATATTTGGTCATATGAAATGAATATTAATTTATAAGAATTAAGTTTAAAATTTTTTTAACAAAATTAAAATAATTTGTAAGATCATGGCTATATTTGAAAAAAAAAAACTAGTTAAAAACTTACAACTAAAAACTATAATGAATGTCAATTGAAAAGATTGATATATTTAATTATAAATAAAAACACATCGAAACAGAGTAAAGGGATGAGGCTAAGGTGCTTATTATGTTGAAACAAAAAACAGAGACTACCTAGCAGAGATTAAAACAGAACACCTAACAGAATATCGAACAACGTCTGTCTTTATTTCATAATGCATGTTTTTTTTTAAGACGATTTCTTAGTGAGATATTATATGTTTAAATGTAAAAGAATTGACAAAAAAGTAACAAGAAAACAAATACATAAACAGCTCAAGTGAAGCCAAGGAAGCACAACGTGAGCAGTGAGAAACAGGATAAAGCAAACATGAATTTCTTAACTATAAGCTATACTCCAAAGAAAAATAAGGAAAGGATGGAAAAAAATGCATTGCAATCAAGGGCACAGATTAATTCCATATGTAAAGGGATCCTGCAGTTCTCATAGAAGATAAATGACTTGCCAGAAGTCACTTTACAATTTTCTTTATGAATCTAAGGAGATCATTTTTTTTTTGGAGTAGGCACTTTTTCCAAGTAATGTGATTCACCACATATAAGATAGACATGTGTATTCTTGACCACCACTCCTTGAGAAAAAGTCACAAAAATCTCCACCTTGTCTCCTGATCCTAAATTTGACCTTATAGCCTGCCAATCTATATCATTAAAGGAAATTCTTTTGCCATGCATGTGTATCTGCAATGTGCACTTTGTGTAATTAACAATTAACACACTTCTAAGACCTTCAGATGCCACAATTTCAGGAGTTGATACATTAAAAACACACAAAAACATTCCCTTCATGACATTATCTGGAGGCACAGTGAAAGAAACAGAATCTCCCTGACCCATATAGGCCAACCAATAAGGGGGGTTGTCACCTGGAAGAGAGACATCAGAAGACTCACTACTTGCCAATACCTGTACCATGAGATAAAAGCTTAGTCATTTATTTAATTTTCCTATTCATATTGTCTTCTACAATCATTATTTGCCGATAAAGATTACAAAATCCAATACTCCATTAAAGCATACCAATGGAATTAAAATAAATTTGATTAGTAGTTTCGTTGTGTATATATCACCATCTTGTCGTTAGGGATTTAGAATCCATTTCTGTTTTCGTCTCTTTCAGTATATATAATCATTGAGTATTAAAAAATGAAAAAACTAGTCAAGCAAGAAAGAGGAAATCAATTTCCTAGTTATAAGCATGATCATTTGGTTATTCGATTATTAAAATTTTTGGATAAAGTTGAATAGCTCTAGAAGCAACAAGTGCTAAAAGTATAGAATTGTAATTTCTATTAGATACTTTCTTATGATTATTTTCCGTTCTCTTAATTAATAACTAAAATGATGGAGAATGAAAAAAACAAAGGAAAAGGGAGAGAAGAACCTCAGATATGTTATTGCTGACAGCGTTGAAGAATTCATGGTATGCTCCAACACCGATCAAAGAAGACCTGAAATGCTGCTTTGAAATTTCTGATTCGGTAATATTTGAAAAATAGTCGACCAGAATACTTTTTACTTGCTTAGATAGTTGAAACTCGGTGTCACATTGCACCAAAACAGTTCGAAGATTTGCCAAGTTGCCAAGCAATGGCGCAATATCATCCCAACTATTATCCTCCATATCCACACAATTCAAATTAATATAAGATATGGAATTCATTGTTGGCGACATCCAAGACCGAATAATGATTGAAGGAAAAGGATTACATGACAATCTCTCAAATCCTTGTAAGGATATATATCCAGTGGCTTTTGAACTTACAATTGAAAAAGGCACTTTTTTCACAGTTGTATTTTCAGCAGCTAGAGTTATCAAGGATTTCATTTGCACTATATCTTTCTCCATTGGGTCAATCTTCGAACACCCAGAGAGGATAAGAGTTCTTAAAGATTTCAACCTATATATCTCTTGGGGGAGATTTCTTAGACGTTTACAGTCCTTCAAATTGAGTAATATAAGATAACAGAGATGTCCAATAGATCGGTGTACTTCCCGTAATCTCGGACAATCTTTTAGAATGAGTTCTTCAAGATTTGGTAGTCTCGAAAAGTCAGGTGTTTCTGTTAAGTACATGGAGTGACTAAGGTTAAGGACTTTTAGTGATTTCAAAACCTACACCAAGATAGTTTTTGATAAATATTAGAGACAGAAAATAAAAATTGAGACTGTAGCAAGTCACTATTTTATTTTAATTAAGCTTTATGTTGTAATGAAGAATGGCTCGTAATAAAACCTGGGGTTCTTCCAAAAAGAATTGAAGAAGACTGTGTTTTAGATCAATCGCTATGGTATCATCCGCATTAAAGTAGTTGGGTAGGTATTCTATAGAAAATCCACGGAAACTAATCCATCTCAATTTCGGATAAAGGTTCTCAGAATTTACACCGTCTTTCGGAAGTCTTGATGGTTCTCTTCTTGTTGAAAGCAAGACAGGCAATACCTCATAGTCGTTTCTCTCCTGTGATTTAAAGAACCAAAAAAGAAAAATGAATTGCGTACATGAGAAGTTAAACACTTTCAAAAGAAGTTTCAAATCACATATAACGAATGTTCTTACAGCATTCACTTTCAATGCATATTCTGCATCCCCATCAAACAACAGTTGACCGTTCTTCCAACGTCTCTCTCCTGAAATTTCACGAAAAATTGCTATTCCCATTTCTTGTAGTAAAGGATGCATTCCAAATTTGTTATTTCTTTTGACTTTAATGAGGTTACGCTCCATGAGAACTCTTATTCCACTATCAGCGTCTACTCTAAAGCCATGTAGAACACTTGTTTCACTATCATTTTCTACTCCAGAGCCATTTAGGATCTTCGTAGCGTAGCCTCTGTCCTTACCAACAAAGAAACAACATACATCAAAGAATAAATCCCTTTCCATTTGATTGCGTAAATGGTCGAAGCTTATTTTCAATATCATTCGAACATTGTACATGGGATTTTTCTCTAATTTAAACAATACACTACGCCATTCCTCATTGGTCCTTTCAAATAAAGTACTTCCAATGACTTCAAGAGCTAGAGGTACTCCTCCACAGCAAGAAATTACACTTCTGGCTAGGTGATGGTATCCTTTTTTTGGTTTTGCTTCTCTAAATGCGTGCCAACTAAGAAGCTCAAGGGACTCGTTTTCATTCATTAGATTTATCTCAAAAACAGAATGAACTTGATATCTAAGAAATAGGACTTGGTCTCTTTTTGTCATGATTATTACACTTCCTTTACTTAACCATGAACGACACTCCCATAGATCTAATAAGGGAAGATAGTCATCCATATCGTCAAGTACAATGAGGACTCTTTTCCCAAAAAGTCTGTCCCTAATCATATTTCTTCCCATCTCGAAGGTATCTATCTTCACCTTTGTTTTTAGGACATCTGAAAGAAGTTGTTCCTGTAAATGAGTTGGTTCACTAACTTGTGCAATATCTTCAATGAAACTTTTATGCATGAATGTACCATGGATTTGATGGTAGATGGCTTTGGCAAGGGTGGTTTTACCTGATCCTTCCATTCCAAATATCCCTATTGTACAAACATCCGTGGACTTTTCTTTTATAGTTCGAATTAAATATTGCACTTGGTCTTGTAATCCAACTGGGAATTTAGTAGCAGACAAAACTGATAAATTAAGAACGCTCTTAACAATTTTGTCCACTAGTTCAGCATCGCTCCTTCAAGTTAAATATCATTTAAAGAAGAAGTCATGTATTAACAAAGTTAAATCACAAGCCTGAAATACCGTTGAGTGAGTGAGTGATTTACCTGTGATTGCTCTCATCCCATCCAAAGAAATTTGCGGCTTTGGTGAGTGCGTGGCTCCATCTAGACATGCCATGCTCAAGTTGCTGTGCTGAAAATGTTTGATGTGCAGTTGCTTTCAAGGCCTTTCCAAAATCGCCCTTCTGAAGACGTACATCAGATGGCTGAATTTCGTAATATACAGGCAGAATATGTCGGCAATAAGTTTGGTGCCATTGAATGATTTGTTGAAGCTGATGAAGACACCAAGCAGATTCAGAATAGGTTTTGGTGAAAACAATTATTACTACCCGACACAGATTGAGGATAGGTTGTTGGACGTGCATTGACTCCACTACATTCTGATGGTGAAGGAAAGTGGTGAGTCCAACGGACGAGAGGGCAAAATCGAGATGAGAAACAAATTTCCTGCGGATGTCTTCTCCATTGAAGTTGATGAGCACGTCGTAATACCGTGGGAGTTTGGTTGATGAAGACGCGAATTCCATGGAAGGAATTGATGAGGTAATGAACTGTTAGAAGAAATAGCAATAATGAAACACTCTCAGAGATTATCCATACAGACACAAAATCGATTCAAAGTGCTTTTTTCAATCGTCGTGGAAACGCGTTAAGACCATCATAGAACCTTTTTTACTTTCAACCAGCACCAACTTTCAACCACTAAAAAATAATTCCACTAATTACTAAATATTTTCTATTTTATTTAAAATTACATATTAACTTTACTTTAATTTTTAAAACATCAAGTCTCTTTTTACTATGTGCAAATATCCCTTTAAATAACATGACACTAGTGCAGAAAGAGGATACGGCACTGGTTAATTTCACTCATAGGCATCGGTTTTTGAACCGAGGCATATTCAGGCGAGGCAAAAAGTGGTAGCCTTTTTGCCTCGGTTCCAAACCGAGTGATGTTGTTTGTCTCTACGGCCTCGGTTAGAACCTAAACTGAGGTAGTAGGATCTTTTTTTTTTCTGATTCTAATTTCAAACTCCATAACCCCAAACTGAAAAACGTTAAAAATGAAACAGAAAGCCAGAGATGAAAGCCAGAGATGAAACTCAGAGATGAAACTCAGAGATGAAACAGCAAATTACATACTCAGATGAAACAACAATATTACATTCTCAGATAAAACAACAATATTACATACTCAGATGAAACAACAATATTACAAGACACAATATTACAACATCCAATGTCAAAATTCTCTCTACAGAAGCAGCAAAATTACATACTCAGAAGCAATATTACAACAACAAAAGAAACTCAGAGATGAAACAGAAAGCCGGAGAAGCCAAATTTCTTCCTCTTCGCACATGGTGAAACAGAAAGCCAAGTTTCTCTATTCTTCCCCCAACGGCGTGGTCAGAGGTCCAAAGGTTTGTAAAATACAAAAGCCTGAGATTTACTGTGTGAGCTTTTGCTCCTCCAAACCCCAACCGCCGTAGGCCCGCCATCCCTCCACCTCCTGCCCCGCTACCCCGACGAAGCCTTCACCGGCTTCTGTCCCGCATGCCTCTACAAACGCCTCGTCCTCCTCGACCCCAACAACAACAACAGCCTCGCCACTGCTCGCAAACCTCCATCCACTACCGCCGTCGCCGCCCTTAAAGCCCTCTTCCGCCCTAGAAACCCTAGAAGAAAAAGGAAACTTATTATGGACCGATTGATCGGTGTAAATCAAAGTTTAATCGGTGGAAAAAGTTTCTAACGGTGAAAACAAGCTTTTAATCGGTGGAATCGAAGGGAAATGGTGAAAAGGAGAAGAAACCCTAACGAAGATGATTCTGTGAGTGTAGAAGGCTTACCGTGACGATGAAAGGCTTGCGATGAGGAGATCCCTCTCTCGAGCACCGTGGAACGGCAGCGGCCGACGGCGTGGTTGAACGGCAGCTTGCGGATGAACGCAGCTTGCGACAAGGGTTGAACGGCGGCTTGCGGTGAGAGGGCAGAGGGCGAGATGGCAGAGGGCGAGAGGGCAGAGGGCAGAGGGCAGAGGGCGAGAGGGCGAGAGGGCAGAGGGCGAGAGTGCGAGAGGGCAGAGGGGAGATGAGAGTGAGATGAGAGTGGGACGAGGAAAGAACGAGAGGGGAGATGAGAGTGAGATGAGAGTGTCAGAGGAAAAAATGAAAAAGCGGGTCAGGCGTGAGTGATTTGACCGGGTAATAGGCCTCGATTCTACCTTTAACCGAGTCAATAGAGTGACCAGTAGAGGTGTATAGGCTTCGGTCTCATTCCAAACGAGGCAATAGGAAGGGTTTAGGCACCAGTTTCGTAGCAAACTGAGGCAGTAGTTACATGTCAGATTTTTCAGACAGCGCAGCAGAGGTGTATAAGCACCGGTTTTGTGTTAACCGAAGCAATATAGCTTTTGAACCTCGGGTTGAATGGGGACCGAGGTATATAACCTTGTACGCTTCGGTTTCTCAATAACCGAAGCGTATATGGGGCGTCAAAATCCGTTTGTTTTACTAGTGTGAGCATATTTCATAGTACACAAATACACATATATCTCTCAGAAGAGGTTATTCTTATAATGAAAAGAAGTAGAAAGTATAAATACCGTTTTGGAAAACATCAAGACAACTCAATTTCTTTTTACTAACTAATTAAAGTAAACAACTAGTATAGCATGATAAGCATTAACATGTTTCATTTTAACTAGAAAAACAATCACATATAATAATTTTAATTTTATTAAGGGTTAAATATATTTTTAGTCCCTAAACTATGAAGCGAATTTGAGTTTCGTCCCTCTTCAAAAGGTTTGTTCATATTAGTCGTCTTAGTTTTGAAACTCTTATGTTTAGTCCTTAAAATTGAACAACGTTAAATTTTTGTATGAGACAACTAACGGTGAGCTAGGTGTGTGCCACGATTTTTCTTTTTTTTCTGAAATATTTGCCACATTTTTCTCAAACCCTTCCTTCTTCTCCTTCAGTCACTCAAAATGCTCATCTCTTTCACACCCACTCCGGTCGAAGGAACTGCCAGCGAATAGCCTATATTCTTATGAGAGAAACCTTTTGCGTTATTAACCCCGTGAACCCTATCGTTATTATCTTCCTCTATTTTCATCTTCCGTTGCAGGAGTTGCTGCTCAATATTGTGACTAATCTGCAACCTCCGAATCTCGGACTCGGGCGCACGTTCCGTTTTGGTTTCGGCATCTCTGACCGCTGGACGATCCTTGGAGATGCATTACGTTTCCGGCGAAGGATTCTTCGTAGGAGCATTGGCAGCCGCCGACGGCTGCTTATCTAATCCGAAGATAAAATCTAGATTTGGCGATGCCGTATGCAGCGACAAAGAACATCAACAAGCGGAACCTGAACGGAATCCAGAGCGTCGACGAACCACTGTCACTTTGGTTTAGGATCAGTGAGTGCAAAATTGATGTTGTTGTTGGTGTTATTGTTGTGGAGCGAGAACAAAAAGAGGCGGAGGCGTGCGGGTCTGGGTGAGGTGCGGGTCTGGGTGAGGTGCGGGTCTGGTAGTTTGGGAAACAAGAAGAATCAAATGATAATGTTACTGAGATTGTCTCGAAACCATTAACGAGACCCTCAGACCCTAGGTTGTTGTTGGTGGGGAGGCAAAGAGGCGGCGGAGGGGCGATGAGATCGGGGTTGTCCTCTTGCATGATCTGAACCTGCACCATGAGAAACCCCAAATGGATGAAAATGGAGACTCAGGGGAGGGTATAGTGGTGGGTGTGAAAGAGATGAGAAACCCCAAACATGGCACACACCTTGGCTCACCGTTAGCCACCTCAGACAAAAATTTAACGTTGTTCAATTTTAAAGACTAAACATAAGAGTTTCAAAACTAAGAGGACTAAAATGAACAAACCTTTCAAAGAGGGACGAAACCTAAAATCGCTTGATAGTTTAAAGACTAAAAACATATTTAATCCTTTTATTAATTTATAATAGAGTATATACATACTACAAAAGAAAAACTAGATTTATCGAAAGGTGTCGATAATGTCAAAAATTCGTCGATAACTACAAAAATCTAGCTCACTACCTGATGTTCATCCTCTATAGGTTTATTGTACTCGTCCACTATTATGTCTTATATATATATATATATATATATATATATATATATATATATATATATATATATATTTGTGTTAAGACAAGATCGTCTATAAGACTAAATTGTGTAAACGCTTTCATGTGTTTTGAAATTTAACAAAACAATATTAAACGAAATAAGTATATGACAGTGTTATCATTAGAATAACAACATAGGTAAGTAATTTGTGAAAATGCTCTGAGAAACCTAAATACCTTAGGAAAAGCCTTGGTAAAACACCTAGGTATGAACACATACACCACTAAATGGTTTCCCTAATTAATGCGTCAATGAGAGTCTTGTTGAATACAACGAATGTTATACTTTGCTAGGCAATGATCAAACAAACTCTCAATGCGTCTTGATAGATAAAAGTGTCAAACGATATTTTTGAAAAACACGCTGAAAGTCTCAAATGATATTCTAAAAACTTATATTGAAATACACTTTGCTAAACACATTTATTGAAATAATAAAGACAAACTTAAAGTAGTTACATAGGCTAGTTAGACGATACCATGTGTCAAACAATCTACTTCATCCAATGGTGAAGTCCATCAACTGCTTGGTATCTTAGTGAAAAGTTTAAATGATCAAATTTTATCTAAACAAATCAAATTTGACAATTAATGAAGGGAGCAAGCATGGTGTGCACTGCATCAAAGCTAGGATGAAGGGTAGAAAAACTGAGCAAAGAAGCATTTAAGTCTACGACGGAGTTCTGTTGAGTAAATTTAAATGGAATAAATTAAATGTATTAATAGTTGTGGATAGTTAATGTATTATTCATTGGAGTCTTATGCGTAGTTAATGTATTAGTCGTTTTTGTCTATTTTGAGTATAATGATAAGGAATATGTGAGTCTATAAATTGAATTGTTGAGTGCATGTGAATGGAAAAACAAAGAGAAACTTGACTCAAATTATTCATCTAGAGCTTGTTTGCTAACTCCTCGACTTTTAATTCAATGGAATTCTTTAGATTGCTAATGCTAGCTGGGAGTATGTTAAGGAGATTCGAAAATTTTCCTAAGGTCAACCATGAGGATAAGGATGTTAGAGTGCGGAAGGGGTATTCTAACACACAATATAATGGTAAGCTAGATGAGAAAAAAAAAGTGAGTAATGCAAAAAGGCCACGTGGAGGGTGATCTGAAAGATGGAGACAGAAAGGAAAAGTGTAAAGCAAAAGAAAAAGAATACCAAATTCAAGGATTTTGTACAGGAGAGGACATAGAGTGAGGTATATATTCTCTCTTAAATTCTCTCTCGGATAATATGTTTCTTTCATGCTCTGTTCTTATTATTCTTATTTGTCTGATTACTCTTCTAGGTTATTGTCGCTGCTAAAATCAAGAAGCTGCTCATGTACAATGATTTCATTACTTCTATTCTATTGATCTCTAAACTAAAATTTTGTTACATTAAAAAATATAAATAAAATCCACACGTCTAATTCAGAATTCCCCTTCTAAGTTGTTTTAGCTGTCCAACGTCAACAACTTCTGAGTATTTTTCATGTCATTTTCATTTAAAAACGAGGTTAATTATAATAGTCATTGTTGCCACTTACTGCTGTGGTTGTTGTTTTACTTCCTCGTAGAGAGAGTGAAAGGAAGCAAAATATATCGAACTTGTCGTTATGCGCTCCGATAACATCGTTGCAGTTTCATTATTAACCATATTCACTTGCTCTTATAACTCGTATCGACATCAAATTGAATCAACTTGCTTTCTTGCTTTTACCGTCTCGGTCTTGTTTCATCGAATTGAATCAATGTCTTACACTTCATCATCCTCAAAATCTAAGCTTCGATGGATATACGATGCGTTCATCAGTTTCCGCGGGGAAGACACTCGTAAGAATTTCGTTTCTCATCTCTATTCCGCTCTTGCAAATGCCGGGGTCAACACTTTTCTGGACGATGAGAAGCTTTCCAAGGGACAACAGCTGAAAACAGAACTGTTTCATGCAATAGAAGGCTCTCAAATTTCCATTGTTGTTTTATCCGAAAACTACATTTACTCTACATGGTGTCTCGACGAACTAGTCAAAATCATGGAATGTCATGCTTTTAGAGGTCAAGTGGTTTTACCCGTGTTTTACGGCGTTTTCCCTTCGTTTCTACGTGACCTTTACGATGTTTCTTTCGAAGTCATTCTGGAAAAAGCTAGTGACCTCCACCGGGTGAAACAATGGAAGAAAGCGCTGGGCGAAGCAGCAGGTTTTGCAGGGTGGGATGTTTCAAATTACAGGTACGCATGTACTTTTTGTTCCCTTTTGATTATCAGATTTTTTTTGTCTATCCATCAGTTATTCTTTCTTGAAAGGGAATCTAACGCACTTAATTGAGCAGGGTGCGAATTGTTATGAACATCCTTACATGTTTTCAATTCCTACGGATAAAATATTATGATTTTCTTCTAGTACTTATTTTAAATTCATATATTTAGTGGCAAGCAAAAGTGAAATAAAGAAAATTCATAAACCGGCAAATAGTATCTTTGTGGCTTCTCTGATGTACCTGTAAAAGGTTTAGTAAAACGGTTTCTGCTATGAACACTATGGCAGAAAGACAGAAGATCAACCGTGTCAAAGGATTTATGCAACTTCGATTTTATTTTAGGATCTATTATAATTTGTATCCATTATCAATTCGAGAAATTTTCTTTTTTTGCAGAAATGAAAACTTTGTTGTGAAGGAAATTGTTAGTGAAGTTTTGGAAAGACTAGATAGAACATACATGTCTATTACAGACTTTCCAGTTGGATTGGAATGTCGTGTGGAACATTGTATTGGCCTTCTAAGAAAGGAAACAAGAGGAGCTTATATATTAGGGATTTGGGGAATGGGAGGGATTGGTAAAACAACCATAGCCAAAGCCATCTACAATGAAATACGATATGAATTTAAACATAAAAGTTTCCTGGCAAATATTAGAGAAGTTTGGCAAAGAGATCAAGGGCAGATTGATTTACAAGAACGACTTCTTTCAGATATCCTGAAAACAGAAAAAGTGAAGGTTTATAGCAGTGATTGGGGAAAAGCTATGATCAAGGAAACGCTTTGCACCAAAAGAGTACTTGTTGTACTTGATGATGTTAATACATTAGAACAATTAAGTGCATTATGTGGAAATGGTAATGGGATTGTTCAAGGAAGTGTAATACTCATTACAACAAGAGATGTACGTCTACTCAATGTTCTCGAAGTTGACCATGTATATGAAGTGGAGGAAATGAATGAGATTGAGTCCCTTGAGCTTTTCAGTTGGCATGCTTTTAAGGAAGCAAATCCACCTGAAGATTTCCTTGAACTCTCAAAACAAGTAGTCACTTACTGTGGAGCACTACCTCTAGCTCTTGAAGTTCTTGGATCTCATCTATACAAGAGAAGAGAAAAAGAGTGGCAGAGTGTATTATCAAAACTAAAAGAAATACCAAATGATAAAATACAAGAGAAATTGAAAATAAGCTATGACGGCTTAACCGATCATAAGGAGAAGGACATATTCCTTGACATATGTTGCTTCTTTATCGGTAAGGACAGAGGCTATGTCACAGAGATACTAAATGGCTGTGGACTTCATGCTGAAATCGGAATAACAGTCCTGATAGAAAGGAGCCTCATAAAAGTTGAAAAGAATAACAAACTTGGAATTCATGATTTGCTACGAGACATGGGAAGAGAAATTGTTCGTCGAAGTTCACCACTAGAACCACAGAAGCGCAGTCGGTTGTGGGTTCATGATGATGTACTTGATATATTGACAGAACATACTGTAAGAACTTCTCTTACTATTTTTGAACTATCAATCATTCTCAATGATATCATGAGCACCATAATAGAAGTTTTGATTTTTATTTTCTAAATTTTAACTAAGTTTCGGTTTGACACCATGGGATATATATTTTACCTTTTTCAAAGTATTTAGCTTCTAGATCTATACATAAGTTGCATCTTATGTGTATTACTTCTTAACTTTCTCTAGTGAAAACAGCCAATGCTTCTCCTTGTTTATAACTTTTTTTCATTTACTTTTCATAGGGAACAGGAGTCATTGAGGGATTGGCTTTGAAGATGCAAAGAACCAGTGGAGTTTGTTTCAGTACTGAAACATTTGGGAAAATGAAGAGACTGAGACTTTTGAAACTTGATAATGTACAAGTAGCTGGAGATTATGGGCATCTTCCCAAACAACTGAGATGGGTTGATTGGAAAGCATTTTCGTCAACCCACATACCTGAAAACTTTTATCAGGAAAACATAGTTGCTATTGACTTAAAATACAGTTATCTTAAACTAGTATGGAAGGTGCCTCAGGTACACGTATATAGTATATATTACCTGATATTTTCTATGACGAAAATACCAATTTGGACCAAAACTCACATGGTCTTTTACAATTGTCGTTGTTCTCCAATCAAATTTGGTGTTTTACTTTAGTAATTTGATTTTTATTATATGCATTACTGATTACACGAGAGTGAAATTTGAATGAAGAACAACAACAAATGTATATATAATACATTAAGTTGTCTTGTAAAATTTTTCAGCCATATACGTTGCTAATCTTTCTTTTTGTTCGTTTTAAATTTTTTTGCAGTTTCTGGAGAGGCTAAAATTTCTCAATCTTAGTCATTCCAAGTACTTATCAAAGACCCCAGATTTTTCAAAACTACCAAATCTTGAGAAGCTCATTCTCAAAGATTGTCCAAGCTTGTATGAACTACACCATTCAATTGGAGATCTAAATAACCTCCTTCTTCTAAACTTGAAGGATTGTACATGCCTAGGCAATCTTCCTATGGTAATCTATAAGTTAAAGTCATTACAAACCCTCATCCTTTCTGGTTGTTCAAATATTGACAAGTTAGAAGAAGACATAGGGCAGATGGAATCCTTAACAACTCTAATTGCAGACAATACTAGTCTAAAACAAGTGCCTTTTGCCATAGTAAGATCCAAACAGATTGGATATATATCCCTTTGTGGATATGAAGGATTGGCACGAGATGTATTCCCTTCTCTCATATGGACTTTGATGTCACATACAAGAGGAACTTTATCCTGTTTTCAACCATTTGGGATCATGCCAACATCTATAGTCTCCATGAATATACAGGATAATAATTTGGTTAGCCTATTATCAAAGGTAAGTGAATTTTCAAAACTTCGTAGTATTTCTGTACAATGCGACTCAGATTTTCAACTAACTCAAGAACTAAGAACAATTCTGGATAAGTTATGCAACGCAAACTCTTCTGAATCGGAAAATGCATATCAATCACAAATTCCCGAAAATTCTTTGGCATCGTATTTGATTGGAATGGGAAGCTACCAGCAAGTCTTCGATATGCTTAGCGATAGCATATCAAAGGTTCCTTTTCTTTCTTTCTCTGTGTCTACCTTACATTTCCTATTCACTTTTACAAAGCATGAAATATTGTTTCCTCACAAAAATATGCATTTGGTTGTATAGCATATCATGGGGTTACGTACATATTCATTTATTTTGCATTCAGCTTGGCGCTTAGCGAATTTCTCTGGCTGGGATGGGAACACTACTCTGTCATTTCTCTTCTTCTATAATAAACTAAATTTAATAATACACTTTCTTTTCCTAGATAGGACATAGGACCATATCTTCCTCTTTGTGGGAGTCTTTGGTGACCATGTTAAAATTAAGTATTGTCCTAAATAAATTTATAGTTAGAGACTATCAAATCTATTTTTTAAGTGGGGCCAAAAAGAGGATGTGGAAGGTGAAAAGAAGGGTAAAAAGGGTGTAATAGTGAGTGAATCAACTTTGGAAAATGGTCATTATTTCAATAGGGTTGAAAGTTTTTTGTGACATAGCAGTTCTACAAGTTTTTCTTTCGGTGAGAGTTTCAGAACTGATTGAAATAGAAATCTCTCCTAACTTTCTATTGTCTATAGGTGCTTTTTCTCTGTTGACTGAATTCATTTCAATCCATTTCCTTGTCTACTTTTTTATGAAGTACAGTGTGTATAATAGCAGACAATATAAACTTGAATATGATATTAAATGAATAACTAAGCTTTGTTGCATGATACAGGAATTGAGAACCAATAGTTCTACTGATTTTGTGCTTCCAGGGGACAATTATCCTTATTGGTTAGCCTATAGAGGGGAAGGTTATTCAGTACCTTTTCAAGTTCCTGAAGATAGTGATTGTCGCATGAAGGGAATGCTGTTGTGTGTTGTTTATTCATCAATCCCTGGAAACATGACAACTCAAAATCTTGATAATGTCTTAATCTTTAATTACACAAAGTGCACCATTCAGATATATAAGCAAGCAACAACAATGTTCTTTAGTGATGAAGATTGGCAGGGTGTAATATCAAATCTAGGACCCGGAGACAACGTGGAGATTTTTGTAGGTGTTGGTGATGGAATCACTGCTAAGAAAACAGCAGTGTATCTGATATATGGTCAGTCAATTACAATGAGAATGGAGTCACTTGGACTGAGTGCACAAGAATCACCTGAGCTGAGTGTGATTCTGTCACCTAAAATGAGTGCACGACCAACCACTGATGTGAAAATGGAGGCGAAGAAACCGAAGAAAAATATGTTTTCAAAAATTAGAAGCATTGTTAGAGTATGTTGTTCATGCTTGGAGTAGAATACGGCACTCCATTGTTATCATTCTGTTGTGTGTAATATATAACTAGAAGGAATTGCTTAAATATAAATTAATTTTAAAACAAAAAAAAATAATTATTCTATTGCCTAAATTAAAAATTATTAGTATTTAAATTAGTTTTTATTTTTAAGAAAAATTTAAAATGTAATTAAATACTATATTTTTAATAGTTAATGATAAAAAAATTGTTTATTAGAGATAACTTTTTAATTTCATGTTAAGATGTAATTATAAATCATTTTTTACTTTTAATATATTTTCAGGCTAAGTTTGTCCCAATAAAAATAATAAAACTAAAAATCATATTTTTGTTTCTATTCATATTATTAGAGACTTAAATGTTTTGTCTCTATTATCTGAATTTTCATACCCATTTTCCAGTAACTAAATTTTGTAAAATGCACACTAATTTTTATGTCTTAATTATAAATTTATAGCATATTTCAAATCAGTACATATAAATTTAATATAATATTAAAATAGTTAATATTAATTTCAAAGTTAACATTTAAAAGTAATATTTTGATTTTATTTCAAAACAAGTTTAAATTAATAATAATAAATTCATAATTTTATTTAAAGTTCAAAACAAAATTAATAATATATATAGAGAAACGCTGTACAAGACAATCTATGATATTGTACAGCTGTAAAAACATACTGGTTGACTACTATATTATTTCATTATGAAGGAATATATAATGGGACAAGGACTAATTCCCCAGCTGGAATTTTCTGCATTTCTACAAACGACTACTTTTCTATTTGGAAACATTTATGTTGTGTTTATATTATGTAGTTTAAGATTACTTTTCTATTCGGAAACATTTATGTTGTGTTTATATTATGTACAGAGTAATTTATTTACTTGGAAAATTTATCATTTTTAAAATAAAATGATTTATTTAGATGAGAAAATTGAAACATATAAATCTTAATATGATATTTCAAATAATTAAAATAATAAAATTTAAAATTTATTGAAAAAAGAAAGAAATTGAAATTCTTTATTCTTTATGTTGAAAAAGTACACAAGAATAAAACTCTGACTTATATTGAACTTCTTTCAGGTTGAGTTGGTATGGACTGAAGGATATATTAAGTCGACCTGTACTATATTGTCGCGTGCCTACTTAGTCTGAGCCAAAGGTTGTGTTTAGCCTATTTGGATCAAAGGTCAAGTTAAGCGGGATTTAATCCAAATGTCGAGTCAAATCAGGTCTAAACTGAAAGTCAAGATGAGACATGTCTAGGTTGAAAGTCGAGTCGAGTCAATTTTAGGACAAAGGTTGTGTGGAGTCACCTTGAACTGAAGGTCGAGTCAAGTAGGTTTAGGTCGAATGTAAAGCCGAGTGAAATTGAGTTGAAGTTTGAGTCAAGGGAACCTGAGCGAAGGTCAAGCTGAGTTGGGCTCAAACCAAATATCAAGTCGAGTCGGATCTAGACCAAAGTTTGAGCCAAATCCACTTAACTGATGTCGAGACGAGTTAGTCAGACTGAAAGTCAAGATGAATCGACATAGATCAAAAGTCGACACAGGATGTTGGTCGACCTAGAATGAAGATCAAGTTAACTCAACTAAGAATAGATGAATCATAGAAGTATTTTTTTAAATAAAATTTTGTCTTAAAAGATAAATTAAATTACTTTATTCAAATAAGAAAATTAAAATCTAAAATATTTTAATTACACCGTTCAAACAAACTCTTTAAAAAATGAGGAGAATTCAATTTTAAATAATTTAAATACCATATATTTTAATTTCTTGAATTTGTTGAAATTCCCATATAAAAACAAGGTTAGGGATGAGGAACAAATAAACCAACATAAAATTAATTACGTTTAGTTATACAAATGCCTTTATCTACAAATTAAATTGTATTATCTTTTGAATGGTGTGACAAGAGAAGTCTAAAATGAAAAAAGTGAATGAAAAATTTTAAGATGGAAAAACATAGCATAGGTTTATCCGCATTATTAGAGTAAAGAAATAGAATAAGAAAAGGGACATAAGTTAAATGAGATTAATTATTTATGGGTTATCGAATGACTGGAGGATCAAATTATTGATTGTATTATGAAAGTGAGTTAAAGGTTATTTACATTTTTTTCACTTAATCTTAGATATAGAAAAGTCATGTTTGTTTATATATCCAAGTTGCGGGATAGAAACACTCATTTGTTTTATGCAATTGAGTTATATTGATTATTTGTCGTCTATGTTAATCTTTTGAAAAAAATTTATTATAATTTTATGTGTGGGCACCACATTATGTTCAACTAAGTTGATACGGATTATGAATCGTATGGTTGATGATGAGTTAGTGATTAACTGCATACTGCCTTTTTAGTAGCTATTGACCATTAGGACAAAGTTAACATATCATATTATATAATCATATTATATAGGCTTAAATATGTTTATTTCGTCTTCATGTTAAGAAGGTGAATTTTTGTTTAGTACCCGATCTTAAAAATAAAGACATTGGGTCCCTATGTTATGAAAAGTGTATGAATAAGGTTTTGTCCATTAAGTCGACAACAACGACATTAAGTCTATGCTGATGTGGTTGTATTTTTTCTCTTCTCTCTTCTGCTGTCCAGTTTTTTCTCTCTCTTGTTCAGCTTTTTCTTTGATGATTTGTTGAACTTGTTCTTTCTTTGTGGACCTTATTCATATATTTTACATAACATAGGAATTCAATGTTTTCATTTTTTTAAAATCGGATACTAAACAGAAATTCATCGGGAACAAAATAAGCATTTAAGCTTATTATATAGGAGTTGAGAATCTATAGATACTTGTACCATAACGGAAAGTAATTTTAGAAAATAGCAAAGAATGAGACGTTTTCTATAAATGTGCATCAAACCATTGACTCCCTGAGTCATGCAAAGAAATATATATCTAATTTATGTAATGTATTATATATGTTTTTTTTTCTTATTTCTTTATAATGATTCATTTAACCACTTGTGATTGATTTTGTTAGTGGTTAGTTTCGTAAGTGAAGAGAATTGAATTCATAATATTTTTTTTCAATGTTCTTGAAAGGAGTTGAACCTATAATTTTTTTTTTCAATTTTTAGGCCAACTTATTTTACAAGTTTGATATATAGTGTTAATTTTTGGAAAAATGCGGTTGGTTTTCCTTGATGCGTTTTATTATGTATGATGCATTTTATTATTTATGCGGCGTTTATTGTGTATTTTTGTACGCAGAGTTCCACATAATTGCAGCAGAATGTATATGCGGGGTTTTTTTATGTATACTACTATTAAAATCAAGTGCAGAGATGAGAATATAGGTGGTACCGATATTTACATCTAATTTCATTCAGAGTCTTATCTTAAGGATAATATAATTATATCTTTATGAGATTTTAGGAGTTTTAGTTACTATATGGGTTTCTTTTTTTTTTCTTGGAAAACTTTAGATTGGCTCATCAAATCTCCATTATTTTTATTTGGCTAGAATATATATATATATATATATATATATATATATATATATATATATATAATGATAATAATAGTAATAATAATAATAATTACTATTATTATTATAGTTTTGTTATTTTTAATATATATGTAATTACTTTTTTTATATTATTATAGTATGTATCTATAATGTTTATAGTTGAATATTTTTGTGCATTGCTTTATTTTAAACATGAGATGTTGTTTGGATTGTTTTGGTGAAGTTTTGTGGATTGACCGTAAAATATTTGTTATTAGTGAATGAGTTTATGTATATGATATTATATTCAAATACATTAAATTATAAGATGTGATTACTTGGGATTGTGAATGTGTGAGGGAAAGGTGGTTCACTCTATTAATTTCTAGTGTGAGTTTGAGTGTGTACTCTATCTATAAGATTCTTGGAAATTAGTGAAGAGTAGTCTTCGTATGTAAGACTTTTGGGGAGTAATGAGGAGTGTTCTTCGTCTACAAGACTCTTGGGAAGCAATAGGAATGGTAACTCTACATAGTTATATTAGAGGTAACATTTGCTATGGGTGTTGTAGAAAAACTGACAAAATCACGAACAAATTTTTTCGAGACGTATAGATCACTATTTTTAAGGATTTATCCGCGATGTATTACACAAGTTCCCCAAGATACAATAAGAATTTCTTAAAAATTTTTGAAAATCTCAGAACTAGCAAGGAACTCTAAAGAAAGTAAAAGAGAAAACCCAGGATGTAAAGAGGATAAGAAAATATAAGAAGAAAAGACTAAGAAGATAGTTTAAGGAATAAAATTTTCTTTTTGAGAGGAGAAGAGAAAGCTTTGATTTGATGTGTTTTTTTGGCATGCAGAAAATGCTCTATTTATAGAGTAGAAACTTGGTCAAAACCGTTGCTACAGTAAATAATAAAAATTGGTTGTTGGCACTTGTCAACTTTAATGAAAGAAAAAATTGTACACTTATATAAGAAAATAAAAATTGTTGGCTAGCATTTAAAACTAACATTTCTTTTGCAATGATTATTATTGTATAATAATGGAAAGTGACATGTGTATACTTTGCTAGAAAAGCTCTCGAAAAGAGTGATGGCGAGTAATACCTATGTACCTCGTTGGGGAATCTCTCAAAGAGAGTAATGAAAAATGACACATGTATACTTTGTTAGGAAAACTCGAGGAGAGTAATGGAAAGTGGACCCTATTTGTAAGGCTGGAGGGAACCGACAAAGGTGGTTGCTCTAATGGTGAGTTGTTGTTGGTAAGTTGCATATGATAATTACAAATTGGTTCCTAAGACTAAAGGGACAAACTTAATACTTCACTATAGACTCAACTTTTTATTTTCCTTTTTTTCCCTAGTTTCTCTCATTTACATTTTCTTAAAGGATCGTACCAAATTAATAATAAAAAATAATTCTATATTAATTATATTAGTCATAATAAATCTAATATATATATATATATATATGTATATATATCGTATAATTGTCTCGTCAACAATTGATCGAGCAGTCAACTCCCTCATACCCATAATTGGTTCTCGAAAACCGGATGACTTCTATTAGAGAAACGGTAATTGATCGGTAAGTCACATAATGAGTAATCAAGATTGCAAATTAAGCACGTTTACAACTAAAATATGTTTATCAATTATTGGACCATGATTAAGTCAATGTTAATTGAAAGCTCGTTCTAAAATTATAAATACAAATTTAAGGTAAGAAGATAGATGATCACATTTATCACATTGCTGAGAAATGATTCTGATTATCGAATGATTATTTACTGACTTAAGCATAGAATATCTTTTGCAGATAACCCAGCTAATCTCACAATATAAGGAGTATTGAAGTGAAAACTTAGATTAATAAGGCTAATCTCACACGATATAAGGAGTATTGAAGTGAAAACTTAGATTAATAAGACAGTTTGGAGTTGATTTGAAGTTTGATTTTGAAGACAATTGGCCTCCACCCCATTATTGAAACAATATTATTTTTATTTTAAAGTAAAATTAACTTACATATTAAAAACATATTAATTAATATTAATTAGAATGTACACATACTAAAATAATTCCTTAAACTAATAGTTATATTAAAGTTAATATCTTCAAAATTAATTACAATAAATTTTTATACAAAATTAATCAATTTAACTTGTCTTAATAGTATTAATGATTAATAATAATAAACATGATACAAACACGTCCACAACTTGTGTATATGACCTTCCGGTTCACTAAACGGCAACCCCTATCCACTTAAACGACCCCACCCTTCCTTCCCGTTACCACCTTATCCAACTACTATCTCAATCAATGCACCACGTGCCACGCCGATGCAAGCTCGCCTACACCTCGCTCCCACATGGTGGAATCACGCTCTCACACGTCAAGGATCCAAGACTTGACCCGAATATAACTGGATATGCCAAGCATCTCACAACAACTACATTCCCTTCATTCGGATCCTACCCGCATATCCCCATTTTAACTTCCCCAGACTTCAAATGAGTCAAATCACAGACAAGATTGCATTAAATCGCAGCAATCATTTTAAATGAAACTGTTCCCACGAATATTCTCGAGAAAATTCCAGCTATTTTTTCGTCTTTAAAAGTAACTTCTACAAACACAAACCACGCTCAAACCCAATCCATCACCGAATCTGGCAATTGATTATTAACTGATCCAAAATTTTCTGGAAAACACAAATCCATGGTGGTTTTAGCAAGAAAGAAACGAGTTACTGACCCGTTTGACGACGAAGCCAAAGCGCGTCTAGTCGGCGGCGATCGTCGGCAACTGAGCTACACCAGCAGCGGGAGCGAACATTCCGGTGACGGCGACTCGCCGTGCCTCTCCGAACTCGTGCATGATTTCCTCGAGGACAATGACGGCTCGGATAATAACTCAGCGAGGAACGACTTTGACTCGGAGCGAGTCGACTCGGTCTCCGATTGTTTAGACTCGGTGGATGATCTTCTTATGCTAAGGGAATCCAACGCTTCCGACTCTTACACAAACTTGCTTCTCGCGCACGCTTCGGAGGCCGCGGAGAAGTTCGCGTTTTTGAAGGAACGAAACATTTCGACGTATCTGCGAAACGCCATGTCGTTTTTGCGCGAGAGCGGACACAATGCCGCGATTTGCAAAACGCGGTGGGATTCTTCCGGTGGCACCACGGCGGGTAACTATGAGTTTATCGACGTGGTACGATCAGGACCGTCCACGTGGCATAAGAGGTACTTCGTGGACCTTGATTTCGTGGGCCAGTTCGAGATCGCACGGCCCACGAGTGAGTATCTAGATTTTCTGAGCTACGTGCCGCGAATATTCGTTGGAACTGCAGAGGAATTGAAGCGCACCGTTCGGATCTTGTGCGGTGTTGCGAAGCGTTGTTTTAGGAAACGGGGGTTAACTGTGCCTCCGTGGAGAAAAAACCGGTACATGCAGAACAAGTGGTTTGGTCCGTATCGGAGGACCACGAACCCGGTTCAGGGAAACCCGGTTCCCGCTGTCGTCTCTGTGATGGGTGGTGCCAAATGTAGGTTCGTGGGCTTTGACGACTCTGTTTCTGAGGCCAGACGCGGCGGCGTGGTTGTCCGTACGAGATGATTGATTTTTTTTTAAGCTTTTATTTTATTTTTTATTTTAGTTTAATATAGGTGTTGCATATGAGAGATTTTATAAAAAGGAACTATGGGTTGTTGAGAAATATTATTGGGCATAAATAATCGAACTTAAATGCGGCAAATGAACGATGTTGTTTATTCTATGCGGCGAATAGGATGGTGTTGTTTTACAGGATCATCGGACCATACAGAGTGTAACGATAATTGAAAAAAATAAACACGAATGTTTTGGATAATGAATGGTTTGGATAATGAATTCAAAAGGGACCACCCCTGAATTTTTAAAGAGAAATATAAATTTGAAATTTAGTAAATTAAAGGCATAATACCCAATTTTGTCCTCACTTTGGTTCGGAAATCTCAAGTTAGTCCCTTTCTAGAAATGTGAGTGCAATGGATCCTTACTTGTAATTTTTTGAGTCTAATGAGTCCCTTCCGTTAAATAGAAAGAAACGGAGTTAGTGGGCTGATGATGTGGCAGTACTTATTGATTACGTGTCAAAAAATGTGCTTACATGTGTTGGTTAATTAGGAAATAAATTAGGGAAGAAAGGATTTTATTCAGAAATTGGGGAGGATGAGACCTACCGCGCGACGCCAACCCAAGGACTCTTTCCTTCCTCCACCGCCACCCACTCCAGTCGACTTCCACCGCCGCCAGTACCCCTCCCGCGACTCCGACGTCAGCAGCCGCCCCTCATCCGTTGGCGTCGGCGGACGCCCCACTCTCGATTTCTACAAAGACCGCCAGTTCCAGCAAACGGTAGTTTCCACCATCAACTCCTTCCTCTCCTCGCACAATTTCCCAATCACCTTCAAAACAACCTTCCCCTCTGCCAAAGACATCCTCGAAACCCTAAAAGAGAGATACTACATACAGTGGTGGCCTTTACTAGCTGCAATATGCAAGGGATCAAATCCCGATCAGTTCTTCTTGGAAACAGTCTGAGCAGTGGAATGGTTGAGAAGCTCCTTCACGACATGGAGATGACCCTTTTCAGCTGCAGTGAACAAAGGGGTCTCACCGAGCTCGTTCTCTTCGTTGACGAGGCAAGCTCGCACTTCCGCAATCTCGATGTCGAGATCGTCGTCGTCGCCGTCGCCGAGAGTTCCCATAACCTGAGATTCGACGTCGAGAAGGATCTGTCTCACGGCGCCGACGTCGCCCCTCTGTGCCGCCAGGTGCAGCTCCGTGTCGTTATGCCGCCCCGTCACTTGCTTCACGTACTTCTTCCTCCCCGTCTGGTCGATGCGCTTCCCCGAGTTCGAAAGCACCAGCGCCGGAGCTGTCGATGAGGACGGCGACGGCGACGGTGACGGCGATATCTCAGAAAGTGGATTCTGAAAGGCTGATGCTGGGATCGGCGATGGGGGGTCCTTTTCTCCTTGCCCGTCAGCTCCCGTTCCTGATACAAGCAAAAGGGTGATCGAAAAATGAAAAATTTAGAAGAGTGAAGAAATATAGAAAGAGAGAGAGAGAGGGAGAACCTGTTTGGTTTGGGTGAGAGGCCATTGAGATGGTGGAAGAAGGAACAGAGGAGAGGCCATTGGATTGTTATGATTTCAAGATATTGAGAATCTTAAAGGAAAGGAAGATGGGTGGAAGGAAAGTGGAGAAACAGACTCAGAAACACGAAACTTCAGAGAAACACACGCATTCGGAGGAAGACACTTTGGACTTTTGACACGTAATCAATAAGTACTGCCACATCATCAGCCCACTAACTCCGTTTCCTTCTATTTAACGGAAGGGACTCATTAGACTCAAAAAATTACAAGTAAGGATCCATTGCACTCACATTTCTAGAAAGGGACTAACTTGAGATTTCCGAACCAAAGTGAGGACAAAATTGGGTATTATGCCTAAATTAAATTAGAGATAAGTACATCTTGTTCATTAAAATAAAAAATTAAACAATAAATTGAATTAAATTAGGAATGAGTATACTTGGTCCATGAAATTAATACGTTGTTGACTCAAATCTTTTCTTATTAAAGCGCAGATAATGTTGTCACGTGTTTAGACAATGGGATACACCGAAATGAGTGTGCATGTGATAGGTTTTAGCATATGGTGTTTCTTGCTATAGGAAAGGGACAGTTGGCTTGAACAAACAGGGTGTCCTGGAACCAATACTTTTAATTATTTGTTTTTTATGGTGTAAAGAAAGTGGGAAATCGAAGAAAAATAATACATAGAAAAAGAGATGATTAGAACAAATTGAATAGGACAGAAAAAAAATATTAAAAAAGTTTGAATGAACAGGTTTGATTTAAGAGAAAAAGAAAATAAGAATTATTATGAAATGATTATTATGTTTTAATTGTAAAACCAAAGTAAATTTAAAAATAATGACTTTTCAAAAATTGTGTTTATATGATAATTATGCTATGTTTGTATTTGATTATGATATATATGTATAATTAATTGTGGTTTATACAAAAGTTAATTATGTAGATCTTAGATTAATGTGGTCTTAGATAAACATTCATAATGGATTAAGTGGGTATCTTACGTACTAAGATCAATATTTTCTAATTATCTAATCATTTAGGCATACAATTGAAGATAAAACGATATAAAGCATATAAAAATAGAAAGTCACGGACTAAAGGTATGTAGCTTGTTTTATGTGATGGAGTAGAACACTTGAAGGATAAAATAATAACTAATATATTAAAACAACATCCATAACAATAGTGTTTAACGCATACTAGAAAATTCATAAAGGTTTTAAGATAACATATACCACAATAAAGAAAACATTTTATTTAAAAGTTTAATATCGTCATATTTATTTTGTTATCAAATTGTAAATCTTCTTTCTACTCCACAAACTCTTACCTCTTGTTACTCGTACTTCAAATTTTTTTTGTTTTTTATTGAATGGTAAGGTTTTTATAAAAAAATTTTCAACATTCAAGTGGTGCTTTAGTCAAAAAATCTAGTTAAATTTGAATTAATATAAAAATAAGTTAAAATTTGATTAAAATAATATTTATAAGGTGTTTTCGTCATCATGGGTCTTCACTAAAATGAGCCTCAATGGGTCCATTGGCCTATAGGTCCAATGACTAGCTTACTTGCAGCGAACTACAACCATTTTTGACTAGGTTATCTAATATGAGAATGTCTTTGTTAGGCTGGAGTAAGTACTAGTAATGAGGAGCATGCTTATTAGAGGATCGATGTAGCCTTTAGTTTAGGAAACATAATATTCGGTATTTGGTTATTGGCACGCGCTATGCAATATTGAACTTACTCATTTGGGAGTGCAGTCATCGGTATTCAATATATAGTTCATCAATTGCAGAGTATTCGATGATCTTCCATATAATTGTATTGGCTACAAGGTAGTAGTGTAAATATTTGGTAGACAATATCCTATCGATGTGTTAAGTAACTATTTCAGGAATATAGTTGATAAGGTCAAAGGATTTACGACCACATATAGTACATCTTTCATTTACTTCAATATATTTTACATATACATTTTGTATTTTAGTCTAATACATTTTAAAGATCTTTAAATCAAATCATTGTTTTTCTCAAGGATTTTCATTCAATATATTTTGAGTGAACCAAATTAATTCGATGTGAATTTTTTATCAATTAGACTAACAAATAGTTGTTTTTTTGTCTAACGTAGAGTGTGTTGTTTTAAGGTTCGACAATAAAGATAAAATTGATGTATAAACCGCTTATGTGTAGATTAATTTCACAAGTATATTCAACTCACTTAATTCACTTTTAATGTGGATTTCAATCAAGAATTCATGCATTTCTTTCCAACAATCATATATATATATATATTATCTTTATTTTACATTTATCTTTTATCTTTATTTAGTTTATTATTATTTCTTATTTGTATTTTTGGACTTAGCCCATATTTCTTCTATTATAAATACATGACTCTATGTGTATATTCAACACAAAAGGGGATTAATCCCATAAATAGTTTTTACTATATTCAACATGGTATCATAGCCAGGTTCTTTTGAAAAAAAAATTGTTGTTAATACCTGTCGTTGCGGCGGCGGTGTTGTCTACTGCTAGAGTTTTAGTTTCGATCGACAATCACATAATTTTTATCGTCTCAGCTAGGCAACTACCGTGTCGTCAACAATGCCTTTATCAGAGCTCCTACGTGTTCTGTTTTTCCCTTTTCAGGTGTCTTGACTGGAGAATGTTTGATTTTTTAAGGTTTCTTTGTCCTATTTATCCATGGCTTCTTTTACTACTGTATTTTCTGACCTCCATTTTGTCACCATTTCGTTTGACCCATGATATGGAACAGCATGCCTAGATAGAAATAAGTCTAAGAACTAAGAAAAAACAATTAAGAAATGGAATTAAAAGATTAAATGAAGTACTTGAAAACACTAGAAGGGGGTGGTTGAATAATGTTAGTGGAAAATGTTTTTCGCAACCCTTTTGGTATATCACGTTGTCAAGTGAATGTAATAATCTTTTAAACACTTAGACGATTGACTTAAAATATAAGCTTTATAAAGATCACTGTGCTAATAGAATAATTTCTACTACAACGTTTATAAGAACCTCCTTTAAAAATTAAGGATCGTTTAGCTTGAAAGTTCTTATATTTTCAATTAAAAAGCTCAGCTACGGGTTTTCTAAGAGGATCGTTTAGCAAAGAGAAAATAGAATAACACAAGAGATACTATATATTGGTCCGCTCCAATTGAGCTACGTCCAGTCTCCTCTGCAAAGGGTTCCACTATAATCTTCACACGATTACAAATGAGTATTAGCATCACTCTTGGTACTCAGCTACCTCGTCGAGATTTCCTTTGAGTATTCACACCACTCTAGGTACTCAACACCCTGCCGAGATTTCCTAGAGTATTCGCATCACTCCTAGTACTCAACAACATGTCGATATTTCCTTCAGTATTCGAACCATTCCTAGTACTAGACTATTGCGCCTAGATTCCTCAACTCAAAAGAGTTCAGTTGTAAGTATTTTAATTCTCTTCAGAATTGTAATCAAAGATTGCTTACAAGCAATTTAGACTAAGTCTCTCCACGAGATGATGTGAATATAATACAATACAGTCTAAACAACCACATGTGTTTCTCTCTATAATCTTACAAAAGTAGCCTTTCTCAGCTTATACACCTTGTTTTGATGCTCTTTGACCTCAAACCCCTGTGGTTGAACCAGATACACCTCTTCTTCTAGTTTGCCATTCAAAAACGCAAATTTCATATCCAATTGAATGAAAAGACTAGTGGAATTTAGTTGCTAATGACATTACCAACCTGATTGTCTCAATTCTTCCTATAAGTGCAAATAGTTCCCCTTAATCTAGTCCAACATGTTATAAAAATCCTTTAGCAACTAATCTGGCATTGCATCTCACTACAATACCTTGTGGATTTATTTTTGATTTATAGATCCACTTCAGTGCTACTGGCTTCTTATTTGAAGGTAATTCAGTCAATTCCCATATATCATTTTTCTCAATAGAATCAATTTCCTCCTGCATTGCCTTCCACCATCTTTCACCAGTAACAACTTATTCAAACTTAATGGGTTCATCCTCTACTGTTAGAGCATAATGAACAAAATTCCTTTCAAATGTGATAGTAGCATCATAAAATAACTCATAATCTCTCATATGAGATGAAAATTAAGTTGTTCTGGATGATCTTCTTAGACTAATACCATGATCACCCGGATTTGACTATACTGCAGCAGATTCATTTTCAAGAATAATGGTTGTTGTTTCCGGCTGAGTTGACTCCCAACACCAAGATTCAGCTTCATCAACCACAACATCTCTACTAATTGCAACATGTTCAGACTTAGGATCATATACCTTCAAGTAGAATTATATCCAACCATAATCAAAGGTACTCCTTTATAATCTAAAAACTTTTTTTCTCAACTGATCTAGTACATGTTTATAGCACACAAAACCAAATATTTTAAAATGAGTAACACTTGGTTTTACCTCAGACCAAGCTTCCTCAAGTGTAACACCTTTCAGCCTCTATATTAGTGATCTATTTAGGATATAAATATCTGTCAACACAACCTCTCCCTATAAACAATTTAGAAGATTCTTGCTCTTTAGCATACATCTTACCATATTTAAAATCATTTTGTTCTTCCTTTTTTTAGTACCATTATGTTGTGGTGTGTATGGAGGGGTAATCTCATGTGTTATACCCTATTCTTCACAAAACTTCTTGAATTCGGTGGAGGTATACTCTCCTTCTCCATTCGTCCTCAAGGATTTTATCTTCTTCTCACTTTGCCTTTCCACCATATTCTTGAACTTTTTTTAGAACTTGCAGCACCTCATTTTTCTATGGTAGAAAGTTTGTCAAACTTTTCTTGGTTCAATCATCAACAAACAACAAGAAATACCTATTGCCCCCAAGTATTTTAGTCTGAAAAGAACCACACATATATGAATATACCACACTCAATTTCTCTACTATGCTTTGAGGCAAAAAGTTTCGAAAGCTTCATCTTGTTTGCTTACATTGAACACACTCTTTACATACTGCTTCAGGAATTTCAACCACAGGCAGACCTTTAATCATTTCACGTTGACTTAGTTAAGATAAATCTCTGAAATTTAGGTGTCCAAACCTAAAATGTCATAACCATTGTGCTTTATTTCCTGATGCAACAAAGCACTGATGTTTGACAATATTCATCGCCACAGGAAATGTCCTATTCTAGGACAGATGTGCTTGGATGATCAACCTTCTATTATGATTAAAAATACTAAGACAATTATCCTTCATTTTCATCACAAATCCCTTCTAGAGCTGCTGGCCTAGACTTAACAGATTTGTTTCTAACCCTGGCACATACAAAACTTTTTCAATCACAACCTCTCTGCCATCACCATCTCTCAAAACAACATTTAAGATCCTTCTACTGTGAGACTTCTGTCATGAGCAAACTTAATCCTCCCCTACATGGCTTCTTTCCTTTTCACAAACCACTCATTCTTTCCATTCATATGTGTCGAACAACTTGAATCCAAGTATCAAATTGCATCATCTGACAAGTTTTCGTTTACTGGCCATTAACATCATAACCTCTGAATCTGAAGTATCATCTTGGGCCAGATGAGCTCTATCGTTTGGTTTGTTCATGGCTCTATCCCCTTTCCAATATTCTTTGGAAAAATGGACAAACTTATGGCAGTTATAGCACCTTACCTTTTTTTTTTTTATCAAACTTCCATTCTTTTTCTCCATCAGAATTGGTGCAAGATCTTTTATTTTTGCATTCTTTTTCTCCATCAGAATTGTAGCATTAGAATCTTCACTCTGTTGTTTTTGTGATTCCTTGTGCTTAATGTTACCTTTGCTAACCTTCTTGAACCCTTTCTTGCCTTTGTATTGAGATCGAGTCTGAAGTGCTTGTTCTTAGCATTGTCTTTGCTCATTAATACGATATTTGTGTGCCTCTAATGAATGTTTGCAGTTCTTCAATCTCTAAGGTCTCTAAATCATGTGTCTCCTCAATAGTCACAACCACATGATCAAATCTTGGAGTCAGAGTTCTCAAAATTTTGTCCACCACATACTGGTCTATAATGCAACCTTTGCATACCCGCATAACATTGACAAGTTCCTGCCATAGTTTCACTCTCATCCATGGTCAAGATTTCAAACTGTCTTCTCAAAGTTTGCATCCTCACTTTCTTATTCTTGTCACCATCCCCATATGTTTCCACCAATATATCCCAAATTTCATTAGCAGTGACAACCTTTGAGATCTTGTTAAAGATCTTTGAACTGACACACTTATAGAGAAGAAATTGTGTCTTATTATCAAGTTTCTATTGCATTTTTTGATTTCTTTTGTCTTCATCAGTGTGGCCTTTGGGCTCAATTCAGTTAAACCTTCATTTACAACTTCTGCAACATCTTGAAAACCAAATATGACTTGTATCTTGATGTGTCAATCGTCAAACATCTTGCCATAAAACACTAGGAGTGACCCTTATATCATTCATTCAAACCCTGCCATGTTCAGTTCTTGATCAAGACTTGGAAATGTCTTCTACTCCTTGTTCCTCCAAAACAGAACTTTCAACAACTAAAGCAAACTTCCCTCACTAGGTTTCTTTTCCTTGACCCCTGTTCTTGATCACGCAGATTCTCATATAGATCTTTATTGTGCTCTTGATACCATAAAGAAGGGGCAAAGAAAGAGAGAAAACAACTAGAATAAGATGAAAATTTTATTATGTACATACATTGTATAAAAACATAACACAAAATGGTTTTATAAGTCAATACATTGTAAGTGACTTAACTCAACATTTTGGTTTACAACATGACACTAACAAATAAATTAAAAAGAGTGTTTCTATTATGACAGGAAAACTAAATACTACAATAAAAATTTCAAGACTTCCTACTCGTAAGAGTTATGAGAGGTTTGTCGTGTACACAAGTTGAGAGTAAGGCTGGACATAATTAATTTAGTTACAGTAAACTATAGATAATCTATACTATTTTGTACTATAAACACTGAACTGTTTTTATAAAAACTGAATTATACTGCTTTTTAGTACAGTTTAGAAAAACTAAACTTTTTCTATTAATAGTATAATTAATTGTTTTAAACTCTGAACTGTATTTTAGGCTTGATTTGAAACTTTTACTTACTTCACTTTTTCTTTCAGCAACATAAAAGAAATAAGAAACAAAGAAACATGTTCGAATTATCTTTTAGATTATATATATATATATATATATATATATATATATATATATATATATGGACAAATAAATAAATAACTGTTTTTAGAGTTCTTTATAAAATTAACTATAATAATTATTATAATAAAATAATATTATTAAATTTATACTAAAATTCATTGAATATTTTAAAAGAACTAAATTTTATTAAATTGTAATTATGAATCGATAATTATTTTATAAATTAATAAAACTAAATATATATATATATATATATATATATATATATATATATATATATGATATGGATAAATAAATAAATAACTATTTTTAAAGTTCTTTAAAAAGTTAATATAATAATTATTAAAATAAAATATTATTAAATTCATACTAAAATTCATTATATATTTTAAAAGAACTAAATTTTATTAAATTGTAATTATGAATTGGTAATTATTTTGTAAATTAATAAAACTAAATATATTTGTAAAATAAAAAGATAAAAATGTGTGTATGAGAAAATAATTATAAAATATAATACAATTATATATATATTCTTCTATTTTGTGTGTCAGGTGCAAGCAATGACTAGTATTTTTTCTATATTACAAATATTCAATATTATTAATATACAAGCAAGATCGGTATATGTACGTAAAAATTTGTTAGATTTCAAAATAATACAACCCATGAAATAATTCCAATGAATACATAGTTTTGTGTTTCAACATGTTCTCAGTATATATAAATAATAATGTATTGATTTAGTACAGTTATTAGTGAACTATATAAGTTCAGTTTTCAAAAATTCAACTATAAAACAGTTTAGTTCAATTATTATCTTAAATAGTTCAGTTTCTTTTAGTTTAATATAATATAGTTAGTTATAGTTTAGTACAGTTTAGTTTGATTTGCCCAGTCTAATCCTAATTGAGAGAAAGGATGAATTTAATTAGAGGTGTATAGGAAAAAATGTTCGTAAAACGAATATTACACAATTAAAAATAGAATAGATGAATGTCATACCACACTCTTTTATTCGTAAAGATAAACACATTTTGTCGTACATTATTTTTTCTTTTTGAATTTTATTGAAAGGTTTAAATTCGTCGGATAAACATTAATCAAAACAAAAATTTTCCTAAATTTTCTCAATTTTTAATAAATTTTACTTTAAAACAAGAGAACGTGTTAAAAAGATTCGGTTGTTATTGTTTTTGTACAAAGTAACTTCCCTTCTACAGAGGTCACACCGAAAGTCCATAAGAATGAAATAAGAGTGTTCCTTTCCACTTGCATGTCCCTTCGCACTGTGACAGCATTCATGAGTCCAACTTCTTCAATCAATCACACTTTGCTGTGTAACTGTTACTCTCCAAGTCACTGAAATCTAGTTCACTCTTTATCCTCCTCTTCTGACGATTTAAAAAAGAAAAAAAAATCGATTTTTTTTAAGGAAAACCCAAATTTTCAGCCCTTTCCTTGTTCCTCGCCCTCGAAATTTTCAGCTTAGCATTAACGGTCTCACTCTGATGCTTCGTTTTCTCGCAACTGTGTCAAAAATTTCTCTGCCTTTACCGCAATCAGCAGTTATAAAAGCTCTGCGAGTGTTCAGTTCCACCACCTGTTCGACCATTTGCCTCACCCAAACCAAGATTGAAGTTGAAGATGATAAAAACAAATGGAGTGATGCTACTGAACTTTTGAGCAAATGGGGTTGCAGTGATGATGATTTGAAGAGAATTTTCTCGCGCTGTCCCTCTTTGCGCAATGCTGATCCCACGCTGGTTCAATCTAAACTGTGCCTGCTTAGTGATTTGGGCTTGCGTGCTTCTCAACTTGTGAAGATTGTCAATTGTAGACCACGGTTTTTCCAGTGTCGGATTAACTCTTTTCTAGTAGAGAGGATTGAACATCTTACATCATTGTTTGAGTCGAGGGATGTGCTTCAAAAGGCAATTGTGAGGAACCCTTCATTGTTGCTATCGGAGGGTCGCTATAATGTTAAGGCTACAGTTGAGCTCTATGAGAAGTTGGGTGTTAAGAAGGGGGATTTAGTTCAGATGCTGCTTTTGCGGCCCACGGTTATTTCAAGGACTTCCTTTGATGCTGAGAAGCTGGAATATTTAAGCAAGACTGGGCTTGCTACGGATTCAAAGATGTATAAATATATGGTGACTTTAATTGGAATCTCTCGCATAGAAACTATCCGGGAGAAGGTGGCGAATCTCGCAAAGTTTGGGTTTTCTGAAGAGGAGATATTTGGTCTTATGGGGAGGTCTCCTAATGTTTTGACATTGTCGACAGACAAGGTTCAGAGGAACATGACTTTCATTTTGGGCACCATGAAGCTTGATGCTAAGATGGTTCTAAAGCAGCCGTATTTATTGTATGCCAACGTGGATACTGTTTTGAAGCCAAGAGTTCTACTAGCATTGAAGATTCAAGATATGGATTCAAAGTGGCAAATCATAGGACCAACGATAGTAAGTTTGCTTAGGATGCCAGAGAAGAGATTTTTGGACATGTTTGTCAAATGCCATGGCGAGGATGTTGCCAATGAATTGATGGATTTCTATAAAAGGACAAAAGAGGTCAAGAGATTAGGAGAGGCATCAAAGAAGTGCAGTAAGAGAGGATTCCCTTTCTGAAATGTGAGTTGCTTTCTAAAAAGTAATTTTGGAGCTGAGATCCATATCCACTTTTGGGTTATGCCGTTATTGGAAATTATGTGATACTATGCTTATTTCTGTCTATTAGATTTTTAATGAAGATTTTTCCTATGTAGTACAATATTGTGCGGCACAAAATCAAGAAATAATGTAGGCAATTGATTTGCGTATAATATGTTTTAAAGAGTAACCTGACAGATATAATATTGATTCTCACTGCCTCATTTTTCATTAGGGTTTGGATTGGAATATACATACATAATACCAACCATTCCATGGCGGCTTTGGCCTTTACAACATGGCTGATTTTTAGTTTAGAAATTTTGGATTAATTTTCACATTAAAAAGCCAGCTAGAATCTCACTGATTTTTCAATTGTCTGTAAACTTTTTTTACTTAAAATAAGTTTATCGTAACATTGAAATTTGCTGAGAACTGGCTTTACCATTAAAAAGATCTCAAGGACAATACAACTTTTCCGGACGTCCTTTCCGGATTCCAATTTTTGGTAAACTCAGAATCACCAATCCATCCCACACACCACTACACACACTCCATACCTCAATATTACCTTCACCTGTTGCCATCCCCTTCAAATCAGCAACACCAATCCTGACCAGTCCTGACAGCACCTCAACAACGTCAACCCAACTAACAGTGGAGCTCACTCACTGAGTCATTAATGGAACTGACAACGAACCTGCTCCACACTTATGTCTCCTTCCCACGCAAGCTTCAAATTAAACTAAAGGGCAAGAAAGGAATTAAAAAATATGATAGGGTGCAGGAAGCAATACCCATTATAAAATTCTAATTGTCAGGGCCTGTGTTTGTATGTTCTAGCTCCTCATGGGTACATTAGAGTCCTCTTATCATTTTTTTCTTTATATATATATATATATATATATATATATATATATATATATATATATATATATATAAAAGGTTGAGAGGAATGAATGTTTCATCGGGAATCCTAATTAAAATAAATAGAATTAATGTTTTAGAAAATAAAAATATAATTGATTTGAGTATTTAATTATTTATGAAACGAAATCTAGTTAAATCAAATTAACATCCACTATTAATAATTAATTTGACATTACATTTATTTTCTCATAATCAATCTAACATTAAGTTTTAAAGTTTACAGATAAATTATTTCTTTTATACGTTTATAAAGTAAATAAGATTTTCTTAAAATTATTTATTACAAACTTATAGGTTTGGGTACGAAACGTGTCATTTACCTAAAAGTTACCAGTCCTCCCGAATTTCTTAGTGATCCAAAGAAAAAATAATTTATCATTTCGTATTACACTCCAATGAAGTGAAAGTGAAATGTGTTAATTTCGTACCAGGACATTTTATTTCATAAATTAATTATTTAAATATTTAATAAAACAATAATTATCAGTTGTATTTTTTCTGCAATTAATTGTAGTATTTATCGAAATCAATACCAAAGCGAGCTTGGCTGACGGACATCTTACCTTATGTGGACAATTTGTAATGCAATTTTCAATCATTCAATTCTTATAGTTTAATTTGCAATGTAATTTAGACACTCTGTGGTTATTTTTGTTTAATTTTTGGGTAGATTACAAAATTGAAAATAGTTTAAGTTCTGGTATTAAGTAGTTTAATCTTTTTTTTTTCAAAAGTGGGGTTCTTATTAATACAAGAGTAGTGTGCAAGGCAAAGGTGGATAACACTAAAAAATTATCATCTGTCAGTATATTCTGGATTATTGCTTTCTCTTCTAATCGTTGACATCAGTTTCTTTGATGGCATCTGCATCTTCTTCTTCGTCTTTCTCAAAGTTCAGAATCGATCGCGACGTGTTCATACGACATCCGTCGGAATTTCGTTTCTCATCTCAGTTCTGCCCTTTTGCAGGCTGGAGTAAAACCTTGCCTCCTTGCCGTGGAAATGCAGCAGGAACAATTTGTAGCATCAATCGAAGGGTTTCAGATTGGAATAGTTGTTCTCACCAAGACATACTTTGAATCTTTTCGGTGTGTTGATGAACTTGTGAGAATCATTGAATGTCACGAAACTCACGGCCTAATGGTTATGCCCGTGTTTTACGAAATGGACCGATCCGATTTTGAAAATACGTTGAAAGCAACTGCAAGAGAAGTCATGAAAGTTGAACACATAATTTGGTCAGGAGAATATCGGAAAACATGGTTCCAGAGGTGGAATGTCGCACTCACCAAAGCTGGAACTTTGCCTACTTGGGAGGAAAGCCAACACAGGTAAACCAATCCATACTTTCGAAAATTTTATTAAAACATTTTCAGCGTAGAAAATTAAACAAGTGTTTCCACACAATTATCTTTAATAAAAATATAAAATATATTTTTTTTCATAAACTAAAAGTAATTTATATATAAATTGATTTGTAAAACTTCTCTCATAATTTCTTTAAAATTTAAGGAATTTTTTTTTATATAGCACTTGTGTTGTGTAACTATCACTCACTTTTAAAAGTATTTTGATCATTAAAAAAATTGTCTTTTATATTCGTAAAATAAAAGAAAAAAAAGTTGAAAGGGAAAATAGTTGTTATGAGAATAATACTATGCAAATCTTAATTTGTAATGAGAAAATGCATCTCATTTTTTTTTTCTTTTTCTCTAAATGTACAAAGGAGATTACTTGTTCAAATATATGCAAAATCGGTTTCTGCAATTAAAAATTCAATGTTAATGAATTAGATTTATTATTTATTTTTTTCGTTTTTCTCGATAGTGCATATTTATCTGAACATTCTTCCTATGCTGTTTTGTGCCCATTTACTTGACATTTGCGTCTTTTGTGTTTATTGAACTGGAAGGAGTGATGCTGAACTAGTGGAGGAAATTGTTAAGTCTGTTCTCGCCAAACTAGACTGCCCATTGGGTATAACTAAATTTCCTGTTGGGTTACAACCCCACGTGAAAAATGTGATGGGATTGTTTGAAAATCAACCCACCAGAGTTTGTACGGTAGGGATATGGGGAATGGGAGGATCGGGTAAAACTACCGTAGCCAAAGCCATCTACAATCAGATTCCTTGTGCGTTTGATGATAAAAGTTTCATTCAAGGTATTAGAGAAGTATGTGAAACGGATGGCAGAGGCCTTGTTCATTTACAAGAAAAACTTCCCTCAGATGCCCTTAAAACAAATGTTAAAATAGAGAGTGGTGAGATAAAAAAAATTACGTTCGAGGACAGACTTTTTGGAAAAAAGTTGTTCATTGTGCTTGACGATGTGAAAGAGATAGATCAACTAAAAGACCTACTTGGAAATAATAAACGGCTTGGTCAACGGTTTGGTCAAGGAAGTGTAATAATCATTACAACTAGAAATTTAGACCTGCTTTATCAACTTAATGTTGATTATGTTTACGAGATGGACACAATGGACGAAAATGACTCCGTTGAGCTTTTTAATTGGCATGCTTTTGGAGAAGCAAAACCAAGAGAAGACTTCGTTAAACTTGCAAGATCTGCAGTTTCTTATTGTGGTGGACTACCACTCGCTCTTGAAGTCCTTGGTTCTTATTTAAGTAAGAGGTCAGTGAATGAATGGAGAAGTGTATTGTCAAAACGAACTAATTCCCAATACTCAAGTGCAGAACATACTAAGAATAAGCTTTGACGGCTTATGTCTAATGGAAAAGGATATATTTCTTGATGTATGTTGTTTTTTTATTGGTAAAGACAGAGACTATGTTACAGAGATACTAAATGGTTGTGGACTACATGCTGATATTGGAACAAAAGTTCTCATAGAACGTGGTCTTATAAAAATTGAAAAGAACAATGAACTTGGAATGCATCCTTTGCTCCGGGATATGGGACGAGAGATTGTGCGTCAAACTTCAACAATTCAACCTGGGAAGCGCAGAAGATTGTGGCTTCGCAAGGATGTACTTGATGTATTGACAAAGAATACTGTAAGTACAATCTTCATAAAACATTTTGGAACTTGAATGTGTTTTCCTTTATGTTTCATTTTCTAGTGAGCAACACAATAGTGATTTCCTAATTCTTGTCATTTATCATCACAGGGGACAGAAGCTATCGAGGGATTGTCTCTGAACTGTCAGCTTACAAGCAGTGATTTCGTCAAAGCTTGTGCTTTTGAGAAAATGAAGAGGTTGAGATTCTTGCAACTTGATCATGTTGAAGTGAATGGAGATTACGGGTATCTTTCTAAGCAATTGAGATGGATCTACTGGCGAGGATTTCCTTTAAAATACATACCTAACAACTTTTATCTGAAAAAGGCAATTGTGATTGATTTCCAACACAGTAATCTTAGACTAATGTGGAATGAACCCCAGGTATACATTACTTTCCATTTTCTTTTCACAATATTAGGGTAATTAAAATTGAAACAATTGCCATTTATCACGTTTTTTTTTTATTGTTTTGTAAAAGTACTATATTTTTGTAGGTGCTGCGGTGGCTGAAAATCCTCAATCTCAGTCATTCCATGTTCTTAATTGAAACTCCCGACTTTTCAGAACTACGAAGTCTTGAAAAGCTCATTGTCAAAAATTGTCCAAGATTGCGCAAGGTACACCAATCCATTGGGGATCTCCACAATCTTGTGCTAATAAATTTGAAAGGCTGTAGAAGGCTACGCAATCTTCCAACTGAGGCATATAAGTTGAAATCTTTGAAAACTCTCATCCTGTCTGGTTGTTTGAAGATTCACATATATGAAAAAGATATATTGTGTATGGGATCATTGACAACTCTAATTTCTGAAAATACTGCTGTGAAACAAGTTCCCTTTTCAATAGTAAGCTCAAAAAGCATTGGACATATACTTCTGGGAGGAAATAATGGATTATCATTTACTGTTTTTCAATCTATCATTTCGTCTTGGATATCACCTAAAATTAATTTCCTGTCTGGTATTCGTCCGTTTCGGGGCATATCTTCATCTCTAGTTTCCATGAGTATGGAGGATAATGATTTGGGTGATCTAGCACCAATCCTTAGCAGCGATTTAAATATTCTTAATGTTTTGGTGCAATGTGACGTGGAGTTTCAAAGATACCAACAAGTAATGGCAATTTTGGATGAGATACGAGGTCTAAACTTGACTGAATTTGAAATAAGACCATCTACACCAGAAACTTCAAAGCATCGTTTAACCCCTCATTTGATTGAATTCGGAAGTTTCCAAGAAGAAGTCTTCGATATTCTCAGCAAGAGCATATTTGAGGTTCTTCTCCTTTCCTTTATCTACTAACTTTTACTATTCATTTTTGCTGTTAATTTTAAGAACATGAAATATCTCTTTTGAAAAATATTCAAAGTTAATTTCGATCCTCACCATTTTTTAGCACCATCCCTTCTATAACCACCTGGCTTCATTTAAAATTACATCTTTCTAGTATTCAGCAAGCTGAGTGACCATCCTCATATTAAGTACTAGGAATTTGATTTCCACTTGCTTCCTGCAATGCTTATTTCATACAGGTTATATTCCCATAGATCATAAAAGAAATTTTATATATGTTGAAAGATCTCCAAATGTTAATGGAAATGCTTCCTAATGATTGGCTGCTCATACACAGCAAAACTATTAAACCAAATTTATTTTGAACTAATTACCAGAACTATGTTTTACTTTAACTGATTGCAATTTTCTTAAAATTGACTGCTTGTACTCTGGAATGAAAAAATGATTGAAGAAGTCCATATGAAATAGAACCATTGTAAAAGTGACTAAGCTATTTTTCCTATGCTACAGGGATCAGAAAACAGTGCATCTTGTGATGTTTTTCTCCCTGGCGACAAAGTACCTTATTGGTTAGCTCATATGGGCGAGGGACATTCAGTAACTTTCACTATACCTGAGGGTCGTCGCATAAAGGGGATGACTTTGTGTGCTGTAAATTTATATAACCCCAGACACATTGCAACAACTGAATATCTTATTAGTATCTTAATGGTTAATTACACTAAGTGCACCATCCAGATATACAGGAGAATGACAGTACAATCCTTTAGTGATGTAGATTGGCAGGGCATAATATCAAATTTGGGACCTGGAGACAAGGTGGAGGTTTTTGTGATTTTTGGAGATAAATTCCTAGTCAAGAAGACAGCTGTCTATCTAATGTGTGATGGATTAATTGGAAAGGAAGTGGATCCTTCTCTTGATCCAAAGAATACCTGAAATTTTGATAGGTGACCTCTTGCGGCTGCGGGAATCACTATAGCCCCAAATATAAAGATGTCATTAAAGTGTATGAACATAGATGGTTGCTTAAGTATAATTAATTTGTTGTAGTATTTCCTGTTTGAACTAATAAGAACCTTGGAGAGTAACAAAATATAGCTTATAAACCCCAACTAGATTCTCATATTCTAGTGTGGAACGCAAATTCCAATTGTTGCAATTTCCTTAACATATACTGCAGTCTGCAGTCCTGATGCCAATGTGGGTTGGTTATAGACATAGTCTAAGACTCTCATATAAGTTCGTAAGAATCTTGTGAGAATCGCAGATAAAAGTTAGCTTTTAAAAGACGGTTCCCAAGTGTTTTTATTATCAATTGATACATATTTTGGTTGGGCAAGATCCTCTCAATTTTGAGAAAACTGGAGTATCCGGTTTAACAGTCATGAACCATAGGATTAAAATGAGAGTAAGATTTATTTATCAAGACTCACCGTTTAATTAAACTGGCCAATTGAGAGTAGTTTTTTTTTTTTTTCTGAAAAACAATTCAAGTTTTAGACAATTCAACTCTTCACTGTCAATTTGATTCAGTTTAAATTTCAACGATATTAAAATTGAAAAATATATTAAAATAATGAGATTCATTAAAATTTGGTTTGAGAACTGGCTTTAGCATTAAAAAAATCTCAAGGACCATACAATTTTGTTTTCTCAACAAATTCATAATTAGTGTATAACTTATAATTATCTGTTTTGTAACAAATACACTTATATATGATTAATCAGCTAATTACCTTTTTTTTAAAACCAACTTCACTCTCACACTTTTCCACATCATCAAGTATTCAACATGTCATCCATCATACTCTCTACTATAAATCATATTCTCCCGGACTTACCTTTCTGGAAACCAACTCAACCCTTCTTTCAGAATTATTTTTCCGGTAATAATGACAAACGGAATTTATTTTCCTGTTGCTCTGTAAATCATTTCAGAAATAAACTTTCCGATTTTACATATTCATCTACCGGAAACTAATTTCCGGACTCTTCCACACTAAAATTGACTCGGAATAACTTTTCCGACGTCCTTTCCGGATTATTTTGACATTACATTTATTTTCTCATAATTTGGTAAGGAGAATATCAGAAAACATGGTTTCAGAGGTGGAATGTCGCACTCACCAAAAGCTGGAACTTTGCCTACTTGGGAGGAGAGCGTATAAAATTAATTAAAACATAACAAGTGTAGAAAATTAAACAAGTGTTTCCACACAATTAAACATTTTTAGCGTAGAAAATTAAACAAGTGTTTCCACACAATCATCTTTAATAAAAACAAACAAATATTTTTTTTTTCATAAACTAAAACTAATTGATATATAAATTAATTTGTAATACTTCTGTCATAATTTCTTTAAAAATTTAAGGAAAATGATTTTTTTTACATCACTTGGGTAGTGACACTCACTTTTAAAAGTATTTTGGTCATTAAAAAATTATCTTTTATATTCATAAAATAAAAGAAAAAAAATCGAGAGGGAAAATAGTGATATAAATTGTGTGTAAAAAATTGTTGAGGGTGAAAATAATACTATCCAAATTTTAATTTGTTATGAGAAAATGCATCTCATTTTTTTTTCTTTCTTTCTTTACATGTACAAAGGATAAAACTTGTTCAAATAGATGCAAAATCGGTTTCTGCAATTAAAAATTCAATTTTAATGAATTACATTAATTATTTATTTTTTTCGTTTTTCTTGAAGGTGCATATTATCTGAACATTCTTTCCATGCTGTTTTACGCTCATTTATTTGACATTTGTGCATATATTACCAGCAAGTATTAGCAGCAGGTAAGGCAAAGGTGGGTCGGTACTCATTATTAAGTAAGGTAAGCGGATTAGTTGACTTTCTTTCTATGAAAAAAGTTACTAAATTTTGTTCAATTTTTAAGTGATTTTTTTGTTAGGAAATTGAATTTTATCAATATATGAGTTTACTTCTAAGAAAAAGTCATTGATCGGCTATAAAGATTATCATCTCTTCATTTTGTGTTATTGCTTTCTCCTTTAACAGTTGACTTCAGATCCATGGCATCCTTGTTTTCTCTTTCGTTTTTCTTAAAATTAGTCTCAGGCGAGGTGTTCATCCATTGTTTGGAAGACGACCTCCATGAAAATTTCGTTTCTCATCTGATGTCTGGCCTTTTACAAGCTGGAGTAGAACCTTCTCTGGTTGCCGTGGGAGTGCTGTCAGAGAAATTTATGCCATCAATTACAAGGTTTCAGATTGGAATAGTTGTTTTCACCAAAGCATACATTGAATCTTCTCGGTGTGTTGAAGACCTTCTGAGAATCATTGAATGTCACGAAACTTACGGTCTAATGATTATTCCTGTGTTTTACGATACTGACCAATCCTTCCTTGTCCGTGTTTCGGAAGAGAATTTTAGAAATGCGAGAAGAGCACAGAGGAGGGCCGAGGCCCAGGCGAAGGTAAAATATTGCTGTAGGTCTTAAAAAAATTATTTTTTTATTAATAAATTTTTATTACATTAATTATAAAATTACGTTTGAAAAAAATAATTTTATTTTTTAACATTAATATATTTCTTTTATATTAATTATAAAATCATATTTAAAAATTATTTTATTTTTTAATATTAATATATTTTTATTAAGTTATTTATAAAATTATATTTACCAAAATTTCATTTTTGTTTTAGATTCGTATCACGGCAAACAGTGGGGAGATTTATGACAAGAGGATGAGACAAAAGGCAAAAACGATGCAAAATTTTTCGCTGAGCCGCGCACTCAACCGGGTTAGAAATTTGCCTACTTGGGATGAGAGCAAACACAGGTAAATCAATCTATAGTTTGAAAACTTTTTCGCGAAAAAAAATAAAATTCTATAAATCTATTTTTAAAAATATTAATATTTTTTATAATCAAAAGTTAATTTATATATAAATTAATTTGTAAAACTTCTCTCATAATTTTCTTTAGAATTTTAATTTTGTTATGAAAAAATTTACCTATTTGTTTTTTCTTTTTCTAAATGTCCAAAGCAGAAAACTTGTTCAAATAGATGCAATATAGGTTTCTACAATTAAAATTTCAATTTTAAAGACTTATATTTTTTTTTTCTTCTCTTGAAAGTGCATATTTAGCTGAACAAACCTCTACGATTGTGGGCTCATTTTATTTGACATTTGCGTCTTTTTGTATTTATTGAACTGGAAGGGATGATGCTGAACTAGTGGAGGAAATTGTTAAGTCTGTTCTCGTTAAACTAGACCGCGCCTTGCCTGTCACTAAATTTCCTGTTGAATTAGAAATCCACGTGAAAAATGTGATTGAATTGTTTGAAAATCAACCCAACAAAGTCTGTAAGATAGGGATATGGGGAATGGGAGGATCTGGTAAAACTACCTTAGCGAAAGCCATCTACAATAAAATTCCTTTTACATTTGGTGATAAAAGTTTCATTCTGGATCACTGAAATACTCTTTCAATTTGTTACTTTTTCTTTATTTTATTAATGAAGATCGATTTGTGATAAAAATATTCACAAATGAAAAATGTGAATCAAATCAATTCGAAGTTGAAGAAACGATGGAATATTTATTGATGAAATTCTTCACTTCATCATAATCGGATAAAACCCTTGAAGAACTGATAAATCAGATGAGAATAAAGATAGAGTCCTATTCTACATGTCAATACCGACAACAATGAAATTGAAAGTAAGAGGAAAATCCGTCGACTTAAGAAATCATGAGGGTTCAAGTCCCTCTATCCCCAAAAAGCCTGTTTCATTTTCTAATTTTTTTCCTATATCCTCTCTATCTTTAAGTCCTTATTTATGTGTTTTATTGGATTTCTTATTTCCCAACTAAATTGGAATTTGTATTTTCATCAATTTCCTATCTATCATAATTTTCTTATCTATCATAATGACAAGGGCAAGATATTAGAAAAGTTTGTCAAACAGATGGCAGAAGCGGCCTTGTTCAATTACAAGAGCAACTTCTTTCAGATGTCCTTAAATATGTGAAAATAGAGAGTGGTGAGATGGAAAAAACAACTATCGAGAACCGTCTTTCTGGAAAAAAGTTGTTCATTGTCCTCGATGATGTGAATGATATAGACCAATTAAAACACCTCTGTGGGAACGGTATATGGTTTCGTGCGGGAAGTGTAATAATCATTACGACTAGACATTTAGACCTGCTTTATCAACATAAAGTTGATTATGTTTATGAGATGGATGAACTGAACGAAAATGACTCGGTTGAGCTTTTTAGTTGGCATGCTTTTAGAGAAGCAAAACCAAGAGAGGACTTCATTAAACTTGCAAGATCAGCCGTTGCTTATTGTGGTGGACTACCACTCGCTCTTGAAGTCCTTGGTTCTTATTTGAGTAAGAGGTCAGAGAATGAATGGAGAAGTGTATTGTCAAAACTAGAAATAATTCCCAATACTCAAATTCAGAACATCCTAAGAATAAGCTTTGACGGCTTATGTAATGAAATGGAAAAGGATATATTTCTTGATGTATGTTGTTTCTTTATTGGCAAAGAGAGAGACTATATCACGGAGATACTAAATGGCTGTGGACTACATGCTGATATTGGAATAAAAGTTCTTATAGAACGTGGACTTGTAAAAATTGAAAATAAGAATAAACTTGGAATGCATCATTTGCTTCGGGACATGGGACGAGAGATTGTGCGCCAAACTTCAACAATGCAACCTGGGAAGCGCAGTAGATTGTGGCTTCCCAAGGATGCACTTGATGTATTGACAAAGAATACTGTGAGTACATTCTTTATAAAACATGTTGAAACTTGAACGTATTTTGCTTTATGTTTCATTTTCCAGTTAGCTAGCAATAGTGATTTCCAAATTTATTTATTTTCTCGTATCATTACAGGGGACAGAAGCGATTCTGGGATTGTCTCTGAACACTAAGTTAACGAACAGTGATTCCTTCAAAGCTGATGCTTTTAAGGAAATGAAGACGTTGAGATTCTTGCAACTTGATCATGTACGGCTAACTGGAGATTACGGCTATCTTTCTAAGCAACTGAGATGTATCTCCTGGCAAGGATTTTCTTTAGAGCACATACCTAACAACTTTTACTTGGAAGGTGCAATTGTAATGGATTTCCAGCACAGTAATCTCAGACTACTGTGGAAAGAACCCACGGTATATATTACATCCCATTTCCTTTTCACATTAATAACGATTGTCACTTATCACGGTTTCCTTTATTTTGTAAAAATACTATATTTTTGCAGGTTTTACCGTGGCTAAAAATCCTCAATCTTAGTCATTCAAAGTACTTGACAGAAACCCCTGACTTTTCAAAATTACCCAGTCTTGAAAAGCTCATTCTCAAGCATTGTGTGAGTTTGGGCAAGGTACACCAATCGATTGGAGATTTACACAATCTTCTACTAATAAATTTGAAAGGCTGTACAAACCTAAGCAATCTCCCAAGTGAGACATATAAGTTGAAATCCTTAAAAACTCTTATCCTATCTGGCTGTCTGAAGATTGATATCTTTAAAGAAGATATAATGCACATGAAATCCTTGAAAACTCTAATTTCTCACAATACTGCTGTGAAACAAGTTCCCATTTCAGTTGTAAGCTCAAAACGCATTGGATATATACATGTAGACGAAGGAAAGGGATTATCACGTACTGTTCTACATTCTATCATTTTGTCTTGGATGTCCCATACTTTTAATACCCTGTATCGTATGCGTCCGTTTCGTGGCATTTCACCATCTCTAGTTTCCATGAATGTGGAGCATAATGATTTGGTAGATCTAGCTCCAATCCTTAGAAGCATTTTAAATCTGCGTACTGTTTTAGTGCAATGTGTGACGGAGTATCCAATACTTCAACAAGTAACAGCGATTTTGGAAGAAGTCCGACAAGTTCGTCGTGTAAGTTGGACTACATCTACACAACTTTCCAACCATCCATTCAGTCCATATTCGATTCAATTTGGTGGTTATCAAAAAGAAGTCTTCAATACTCTCCGAAAAAGCATTTATGATGAGGTTCCATCTCTTTTTTACTTTATCTACTTACTTTTACTATTCATTTTAGCTGTTAATTTTAAGAACATGAAACATTCCATTAAATACAAAGTAACTTCAATCCTAACATTCTTTTAGTACCTTCCCCTTCTATGTTGTAATTTATTCAGCATCTTGTTATTTTCTTAAATTGTGTGTTTTGTACTTTGAAATGGTAAAATGATGGAAGAAGTCCATATGAACAGAACCATTTCAAAATGACTAAGCTATTTTTCTCATGCTACAGGAATTGGCAGCCAGACAGACTCGTAAAGTTTTTGTCCCTAGTGACAATTATCCTCATTGGTTGGCTTATAAGAATGAGGGACACTCAGTCAATTTCACCGTGCCTGACAATTTTCACATGGATGGAATGATTTTGTGCGTTGAGCATTTAGCACGCTTGGACGACCCAACTCAATATCTTAGTTGTGTCTTAATGGTTAATTACACAGAGTGCACAATCCAGTTATTCAATCGAGAAACACTAACTTCCTTGAATGATGTTGATTGGCAGGGCGTGATATCACATATGGGATGTGGAGACAAGTTGGAGATTTTTATTATTTTTGAGAAAGGATTTGAAGTCCAGAAGACAGCTGTCTATCTAGTGTGTAATGATCAATTGACAGAAGAAAGTCAATTTAACGAGCTCTAATGATATGGAGGTAAAAACAAATAAGAGTTAGTGTAGGACGTCACGTCGGCCAGATAGATGACAAAGAATCGGTTGGAGGTGCGGAACCGATGCTCAGGATCCATGTATGATAGGAGTGCGTAGGAGTGAAAGGTTAAGGGTAAGAAGATCAAAGCTTACAGTTGACCAGATTGAGATATAATTGAAGAGAGGGTAGGGAATGAGTGGCTTGTAGTCAAGAAGATTGCACTCATCCTCTCTCATTGGGAGTGTCTTCCCTTTCGTTAAGTGTATTATGCTTTTCTTTCTTTGTACCTTCTATGATCGGTTCTTTTTTTTACCAAATTACTATGATTTCTAATCTAAATTTATTAAAATGAATAATAATTTAAAGACCTAATACATCATTTGGTCTTTAGTTTGGAGTGTTGTGTTCAAAATCGTCTTACATTTTTTAAAAGTTCACTAATGACCCATATTTTGTTAAAAATGGTTCAAGTTGGTCATTTTGGGTTACGACGTTAAAAATATAACGGTGCAATACGTGGCAAATGTGAATGACCTATGCACTTATTTATTGCATGGCAATTTGAAGTGAATTGACTTGGCAATGAAATGTTAAAAAAGGAAGTTATTGGATAAAAGAAAAGGGTTAAGATTGGTGAGGATTCGTGCAACTTGTTCCCTGAATTGAGCAAAGTGGTTGTGGCGAGATAAGAATGACTTCTTCCCAAGGTTGTTCTTCTTGTTCCAATACATGGTTGAAAGGAATTTTGCATTCCTCACATGATGGTGGTTGGAGGGGAGGTGGGATAATCCTCATTGCAAATGTGGTGATATTGTTGTAACTAAAGTGGCCAAAACTGCACAGAATGCTGACAGACACTTTTGGAGATGTCGTCATTACAAGGTTTTATGAATACCCTTCTCACTTTCTGTGTATTGAATTTATTTGTTGATACATTGATGACTTTCAACCGATTTTGGTGCCTTATTTGGTGAATAACAGGATGAATCTTCAAATGGATGTACTATAACTTTTTCAAGTGGTGTAATGAAGAAAAGGTTGACGAAAGGGATGGTGAAATGTCAGACAAACAAGGAGGATATGTGATCTGAAAAATTTAGTGAAAAAATTGCAGAAAAGGATAAAATTGTTAGTTGGAGCTGAGTGTGTTGTTATTGCATTGAACATTGTGATAATGTGGGTTCGTTTATGTTGATGTGGGTCTGTTTAGGTTGATGTTCGTAGGTGGGAAATGTGGTTATATGTTTTGTTCATGTAATGTAAAGGTGAAGGTGAATGTCAATGTTTACGTTCAGTTGTTTAGAATGAAGAATCTAGTTTCGGTATTCAATGTTAAATTTAGTTTCCCCTTTGGTAAAAATATGTGCAATGTGGTCTCCTTTTTTAATTTAAAAATGTGTAATTTGGTCCCAAATGGATATTAACGTAAAACACATGAAATACCTGGCATAATATAGTAAAAGAAGTGTTTAACATCAATACATAATTAAAGTGCACCATCGAAGTACATAATTAAAGTTGATCAAATTGCATCACCACCAAAGTACTTAATTAAAAAAGTTGATCAAAATACATCAGCAACAAAGTACATAATTAAAGTGTTTAATATAAAGTTTTCTTCTGACATCTAACTTCTTCCTTGTCATTGTTGGACTTAAATGTGAAATGGAGTCTTGAATTAGTCGTGGTGGCTGAGGGGATTGGGGACATGGTGGCTGTGATGTTAGAGTTGGTGATTGTGATGGTAAATGGGATTGGGTACTTGGTTGTGGTTGTGATGGTTTTGTTGGTTGTGTGATGTGTGGACGTAAAGGGCATTGCTTTTTGTTGTGGCCCAGTTGACGACAAATGGTACATTTCTTTTTGTGGCCACCAACACGCATTTAGGTGGCATCCTTAGTTAACTCCCATGACTTCAAGTTTCTTTTTTTCTTTGGCGTCCCAAGCAACTTTGTCTTAAGTGGTGGCAATACATCAGGGTAGCTTATTCTTTTCCATAGGAGGTGGCCATTGATAGAATAAATGATAGAGGCATATGTCTCTTCATATGTGGATCTTAAGAACCAAGTTGGTATAAAATTTTCTGGGTCTTCATTTTAGTAGTTCATTGTTGCAATTGCATGACAACATGGGATGCTAATTATCATCCACTTCCTGCAGCTACAGTGTTGAGTCTCCAAGTCCATTGTAAACTTGTTTCCCAAGACTGAATTGTGTGTAAACATCTTTCGTAACCAGTTGAAAAAAATAAAGCACATTCTAATAAAAGAATAATGGACATCAACATAAATCAGAATTGGATATAAACATAAATGACAATATTATCTTGGAATCCAATATTTTGACAAATTTGATTCCTTCATAAGTCTCTTTTTTATCTTCGGATAGATAGATAAATCCATAGATGTCACCTTGGTTTTGTTGGTGGCCCATCGTTTCATTAGATAAAGTCTTATCTCCTCTAGCATTGTGATAATGGGTTTTCCTCTGGCAAGCACAATAAGACTGTTGAAAGCTTCACAAATGTTGTTGTCAAGGGAATCATACACTACTTGAGTTGTGAACCAAGATCTTGACCAATACTTGTTGCACAAGAATTTGGAAAATGGGTTACCATACATGACTGACTCAAATGTGCATGTAAGTGAAAAATTGTACCTGGGGGGAATGACTATCAGGTATTTATACGCTTCTACATTGACCTCTTTAATATTCAACATTTCTTTCTCCCAAGCCTAGGGGTACGTGCTTGTGCCGCCCTCTACATCAGATTCTTCAAAATCTGACCAGAAAACCTTTTCCTAAAGTTTGCATAGAGGTGTCTCATGGAGAATCTTTATTCTGCCCCAGGAAAAAGTTCATGGATAGCTGGTAGCAACCCCTATCCACATCAATTATTTAATGATACATACATAATTTAGAAAGCTTAAAGTATAAAATAATATAAGAAATACATGTACCTTTTGTTGGTTAAACATCCACGTGCACGCCTTAAACACTTCATTACCTCCAAGGTCTTCAACCAATAACTGCAAAAACCACGACCATGTGTCTTTGTTCTCTACTCCAAACTATTGCATATGCAAGGGGAACCATTTGCTCATTTGGGTCCCTTCCAATTGTAGTGAACAACTTTCCCTTATGCTAGCCTTTCAAAAAAATCCATCTAAACAAATAATTGGCCTATAATCGATAAAGCTATCTTTACAAGCTTTGAGACAGACATAAAATCTTTGAAATATTGGGTTACCATCATCATTGTCAACTTTAACCTTAACTATTGACCCTAGGTTACACCTCAACAGCTCATGCGCATAGTCATATATCCTTCTAAATTGTTCTTTAAAATCTCCTTCAAGTTGATTTGATGCCATTAACTTTGCCCTTCGTGCTTTGGAAATTGAAACTTTGGTATTCCATTTCCGTAATGCTTTATAACATATGTCTTTCACCCTTAAATTAGGATTGTCTTTTAAAGGCCTATCTATTTCCTGACTCAACCACTTTGTATTCATCATTTTAATGTTAAGTTGTCTGCTGCAATTATGGGTATCAATTATTTTCCTTAATTACCAAAATTTTCGTGTTGTCAAATACACACAATAAGCTACCCATAGACACTTACCTTACCCACCTATGCATCTCACTGTCACCCTACGCTTATCATTTTTTACAAACTTCAAAGCCCTCCCAGCATGAACAACATAATTTCTAATGACCTCCTTAAACTCATCCTTATTTGCACCCCTACTTCAGCACAATCAACTAGGCTAGACTTAACAACATTTATCTCATGTATGTAAGCCCTTCCAATTTTACCTTCAAGGAATCACCAACCCACTTTTAATTGAAGAGCACTTTCACCACATTCTGTAACCCAGAAATCGCCAATGGATTCTAACCTAAGGGTAATTTCAATTAACCCTGACTTAAACTTTTTCTACGTCATTCAATTTTATTTTTAAAATTTTCACCTTAAAATATACCATACGTGCCACGTATTGCAAAAATTGTACACATCCTTCACATTTGACCACGAAAACAATTGCACCGTTATGTTTTTAACGTCATAACCTAAAAGGACCAATTTGAACATTTTTTAACGAAATACAGATTATTATTAAACTTTTAGAAAATGTAGGAAAACTTTAAACACAACATTCCAAACTAGGAATCAAATGATGTATTAAGCTTAATTTAAAAAATTACAAATATGAGTAAGTAGTAGACAACTTTACTTAGAAAAAGTCTACAAGATTGCATAACTTTAGGTAAGAGCATTTTTAACTATCAATCAAACGATTCTCTCTTTTTTAACTAAGCTACATTTTGGTCATTTTGCTAACAACTAACTTCCTCAATCAAAATCGCTGCAACTTCAACCAAATTTCATAACTACACTACCATCATTATTGTATACCAAAAATAAAAGAATCTATAAAACAAAATCTATGGTTTGTGTATGTAAAAGTTTGAACTAAATAGAATTAAGATGAAAAGCACAAGCTTTTTTTAGCACAGCAAGAAGCAACTCACTCCACAATAGGGCCTGGCATGCACCAGTGAGTGCAATCATTGTAACCCTTCATCCACTTGTTCCCCCGATGCTCTCCAGGGTACCGATCTGGTCTCATAACCATGGCTCTTGAAACATCCACCACCTCAAACCTACCACCATTTTTCCTTCCTCTCTCAAACTCCTCCATATGAACATTCCTCACTTCCCATTCAAACTTCCCAAAATCCACCTCATTCTCACTCATCGGACCTGTGCTATTGCAGTACCCTCTGGTGTTCCAATACCCATAGAATGAAGCATGCGACAGACGTCGGATCAGACTTTGTTGCGGACGTCGTGGAAGGCGTCGTGGTGCCACTAAGGGTGGCCGATTTCTATCTTGAAGGCTTGCGGCGCGAAAATGGAATGAGTGAGCACAACGCACCAGCTCGCACAACGAATGACCCAGAAAATGAGCACCCCCTTATAGGGATTCGCTATGCGAGACAGCTCACATAGCGACTCTGCATCATCTGCAGAATGCAAGTTTTGCAAAATTAGGCCCTCACACACCCCTTACCATTTCTAGGCCATTTTGCCAACTTCTAAGACTTCTAATTCATGTTTTATACCTAATTAGACTTTTCTAGCTGATTATAACCGTTCCTACTACAATTCTAAAGTGATTTAGATTCAAATTCCATTCTAGAACACCAAAATCAACAACTTAGGGACCCAAATCCAATTCTACTACTTTGAACCTATTTTAGACTAGTTTAAAGTTCCTAACAAGTCAAATCCTTTCACCAGCAGCTTGATGTCTCTCTTTAGACCGTTTTCAAACTTCCTACACTGCCACTCTTAATCCAGAGTCATGGTGTAGAATCGGAGTAAGTGCTTGAAACGATCTGCATAATCTGCAACTATCATACTTCCTTGAACTAGTTGGAGAAATTCAATCTCCTTGTCATACCTCACACTGTCCAGAAAATACTCAGTGTAAAATTTGGTCCTGAATACCTCCCAAGTAATAGGAGCTCCCCTCCCTTCTAGGATCATTTTCATGCTACTCCATTAGTGGCCTTCTTCTCCAGTTAACAGGTACTCAATATATGCTAGTTTGTTTTCATCTGGACACTTCTTGGCATGGTAGATACTCTCCATGTCCTGGAACCAATGATCAGCTTCATCTGAGCTACACTTCCCATCAAACCTGGCTGGATGGTGTTGTAGGAAGTTTTCCAAGCTCCACTCCGGAACTGGAACAATAGATGAAGAAGCACCAGCAGTGGTCCTACCACCAACCATCATGTCTATAAATTGTCTGCTCTGACGTTCATAGCCGACACTCTTGCAGCTTCCAGATTTTGCAACGCTATGGTGTTCTGCTGCACCAAGGCAACATTCTGTTGTTGCAACGCCTCAAGCATAGACTCCAACATTATGTTCGATTCAAACGGCTCAGCTTAAGGGGAAGGAGGAGGAGGAAGCCTAGGTGCCATCTTCTGTCCACACAGAGAGAAAAGACCATCAGTCCAACTCAAAGAAACAAAGATAACCAACCTAGATTTGACTAAGAGTACACAAGCATAAGCAAGGCACACACATTACCCTATAGGATTTTCTAAAGACAGAAACTGCTCTGATACTATAAATGTAACGTCCTAGATTATATAGAAATATATAATATAATAAGTTCACATCTTAATACAAGAGAACAATTAAAGTAGACTGTAAATAAAGTTGTTAAGCTTACAATCATCCCAATTTGAGTCATAATTTAAAGGTTTAATTGCTTCCTTTGTCCCCAGTTTGGTTGAATTGTGTCAAATTCATCCTCATTTTTAAAAAAGTTTCATTGTCGTCCTCACGTGGTGTAAAAGTGTCAATTGAATCCAAACATAGAAAAAAATTGTGTCAATGTAGTCATCTCCGTTAAATACACACTAACGGTGTTAAGTGGCTGATTATTTGGCACTAACGTGGCAAATGAGTCACAGTGGTAATGACGTGTGCACAAACTCTGGCCATGAAGTGTTCCCCTCTTCTTCTGATACTTCCTCTTCTTCTTCTTCTCTTTTTTCTCCAGGGTAGTGACAACCACCGGCGTAACCAGAGCGTCTTTAATCAAATCAACAATCAATTTATCCCTAACATCCCTCATGACAGCATTGATCACCAACCCCACTTTCATCCCATCTAACAAAACACTAAAATCAGCCTTTATATACCACAAATAAGCAGCAACGGTTTTGTCTCGCGGGGATTTCACGAAGAACTTGAGTCTGGCGCCCCACTTGAATTTTCCGTCGAGGACGGCGTTGCGAAGGGCGAGAAGGTCCTGGAGGGTGGAGGTGGAGATGGAGGAGCGGGGGACGTAGGAGCCCGTGTCGTCGGTGGCGACTTTCTGGTAGGCGAGGAGCCAGAGGTCGAAGCGGCGGAGGAGGGGGGAGATGGAGGTGACGACGCGGTCGGGGTGGCGGAAGTTGTCGATCCACATCTGACAGCAGAGGGAGACGCCATTGTCTCTGGAGAGGGTGGAAGAGGAGAAACGACGAGGGGAGGAGAGAGGTGGGTGCAGGATAGGAAAAACTGAAATTGGCCGCAGGGGATTGGTGGTATTGGGGAGAAGTACATGGCGGAGGCGGCCGGAGAAGAAGGGAAGACGGCGACGCATTTGGAATTAGTGTTGTCCGAGCATTGGCTTGGAAGGGAGTGAGGGAGGGAAGCAAAACCCACCAAAAATTAAAAGTGTAAGACTAAAAGCCTCCCCTTGTCTCTCTTCCTCTCCCTGCAACCAAATACAGAACAGAATATACATTCATGCTCTTCCCTCTTCTTCTTCTCCAAAACCATTCTAATTAATTAAATCAAAACACACTATAAAATTATATTCTTTTCTTCTTCTACCCCCTCGCACTAATTTATCAAAACCCTAACACAAGATGGTGAAGGTGCGAATGAACACCGCCGATGTAGCCGCCGAGGTTAAATGCCTCCGGCGCTTCATTGGAATGCGGTGCTCCAACGTCTACGATCTTTCTCCGAAGGTAGCTCCTCCCTTTTCATTTTTCGTTCTTTCACTTTCCTCAATTCGATTTGATTCCATTTTCCTTCTCTGCAGACCTACGTGTTTAAGCTGATGAACAGCAGTGGAGTTTCGGAATCTGGGGAGAGCGAGAAGGTTCTACTGCTCATGGAGAGTGGCGTGAGATTGCATTCTACTATCTACATGCGTGACAAGAGCAACACGCCTTCTGGTTTCACTCTCAAATTGAGGAAGCATATTCGTACCCTGGAGAAAAAAGAGAAGAAGAAGAAGAGGAAGTATCAGAAGAAGAGGGGAACACATGGCCAGAGTTTGTGCACACGTCATTACCACTACTGTGACTCATTTGTCACGTTAGTGCCAAATAATCAGCCACTTAACACCGTTAGTGTGTATTTAACGGAGATAACTACATTGACACAAATTTTTTCTATGTTTGGATTCAATTGACACTTTTACACCACGTGAGGACGATAATGAAACTTTTTTAAAAATGAGGATGAATTTGACACAATTCAACCAAACTAGGGACAAAGGAAGCAATTAAACCTAATTTAAAACTTAGACATAATAGAGTCTTTCAAACTGATAGGAATAACTAGGAAATCCTAAACAACTAAGTTGTTGCATCATCTCCCTCCAAAGTCTGCTCTAGAGACACCTCATCCACCTTTACTCACACCCAAGTGGATGATCATTGCAAAAGAAAAGCATACCCAAGAAAAACACCAACACAGAAGCAAGGGTGAGCTAGATATATAAAAATCATGTTATCGCAATCACACACAACATGCAAGTAAGGATAGATGAACTAGAGTACACAAACATGACTTGTTGCACTTTAAACTTGACTCATTCAGACTTAGAATGATTGTCGAGCTATGGCAGGTTATACACTCGTGGTGGCCTCTACTGCTTTGCAAAGTCATTGCCAATGGGTTTCACCCTACCATACTCACGAGGTTAGCCCGTTATCACTCACCTTGGGCCATACTGGAAGCACCCAAGACTAGGACCTCCTGCTACTCCTCACCACATGGATCAATCCTCTTTACTTGAGAATGAAAGACCATTGGAGCGTCAGAAAAACCCCCAAGACTGAGCTACCATGCAAATCATTCTAAACACTAAGGGCACCACCATGAATCTTCTCCTTGAAGATCATGGAATTACGTCCAATAACATAGGGCGCCACCATGTAACCTCCCTTTGAGATTCATGGAATTACGTGCATAACATAGGGCACCACCATGTAACCTCCTTTGAGATCCATGGAATTACATCCACCAACCATACTTGTTACATTCAACCACCAAACATGTCTCATACCATCACATACTATCAATTCAATAACATTACTATCATCATGCTATGCATTTCAATCATTCCACACACTTGGTTCATCCAAAGCAAGAGAAAAAGAGAAATCTGAACTTAGAGGATTCGTAGAGCGCATCCTACTCGCAAGGCAAGACAAGAGAGTCTCGCACAGTGCACCCCAATTCGCTATGCGAATTAACTCGTAGCTTGCATCAATATTCACATCTCTCGCATAGCGCACCCAGGTCACTATGTGAGAGCATAGACAGAGACCAACCGCCCTAAAACCCTCGCTATGCACCTCATTCGCCTTTTGAATTAAATTGACAGTGGCTCCAAGTTTCCATCAGTCGCACAGCGACCAAATTCGCTATGCGAATCGCTAGACAAAGAGCAACACCCTCTGGTCATTCGCACAGTGCACCAGCTCGCACAGCGAATGACCCAGACAGTGAGCACCCCCTACAGGGATTTGCTGTGCGAGATAGCTCGCATAGCGACTCTGCATTATCTACAAAACGCAAGTTCTGCAGAATTAGGCCCTCACACACCCTTTACCATTTCTAGGTCATTTTTCCAACTTCTAAGACTTCTAATTCATGTTTTATACCTAATTAGACTTTTCTAGTTGATTATAACCATTCCTACTACAATTCTAAAGTGATTTAAATTCAAATTCCATTCTAGAACACCAAAATCAACAACTTAGGGACCCAAATCCAATTGTACTACTTTGAACCTATTTTAGACCAGTTTAAAGTTCCTAACAAGTCAAAATAGACCTATCTCCCAACTGCACAATTGCACTCAAGACCTCTAGTACCCAAAATCACCATCTCACTTCCTATTAAAGTGACCTAAAACCCTTATAGAATACCAATTTTTCTGTCCATTCACTGTTACAACATATCTCTCAACCCAAACACATCAACATAGAAATTACAGAAATGAGATACATCCAAAATAGTATACACACATTGCACTTCAGTTCCACAACCATAGAATCCAACACATGCAAATAAATATTCTCAAATCTAAGCATAACAACAACAACAACATAATAATACAAAAATCCATATACATACACCACATGCAACCAATTTAAAAAAAGTATTCTAGCTCCCCTTACCTCAGAGTGACTTGATTTAACAACACATCTCACTAGAAAGCCCTAATAGTACCTCACACAGCAAGGACCTAAACCCTACAACCACCGAAATGGTGATGGAAACAACTCTTAGAGTTAGGACTGAGTAAAAATAGAAGAAGGAAAAGTAAAAAGACACATGCAAACAACAAGAATGTACGTCTCCGTTCAAGAACAGTGAAGAAGTTGCATGCAGGGACTTACCAGCCAAGAACCAGAAACGAATCGGTCCGTTGCGAAGCTCTGTACGTTGTGGACGTTTTGGCACCACTTGATCGGAATTCTACTGGTTCAGAAAGGATAAATGAAAGAGAGAAGGAAGAGATGTTGTAGAGAGAAGACAAAGGAAATCTGAAACTGAGTTTTAGATAGAGAGACAGAAGGCTTAAGTTAATGGGTCAGGATGTTTGAAATGGCTTTTTAAAGTATGGTCTTATTAACTTAATGCAACTTTCTGCTCCATCTTTAATTATATTTTTCATCTAAATAAAATAATTATTTAAATATAATAATTATATTATTTTTCTTAATACAAATTAAAAAAATAAAATCAAACAATAACAAGCATAGATCTCAAGTTAGTTCAAATTAAAATAAATATCATTAATTTAAATATTTAATTATTTATTAAGAAAAATATAATTAAATCAAATTAATCACATATAGGACCCATAAATAAACACGTTAACATCTACTATTTACAAATTAATTTGACACTACATTTATTTTTTAAAAATCACTCCAACATTAATTCATAAATTTTAGGGATAAATTTGTATTTCTTTTACATTTTTAGAAAGTGTAACGGTCTCCGGGCACCCCTAAGCCAACCACTAGGCCAACCACCAGACTAAGCGGCCGACGATCAGATTGACCACCCACCAGACCGACCACCCAGGCCAACCATACAATTTATAAACGATAATGACTCATTAAGCTCCTAAAGTAGATTAAGGTGTGATTGAGCAACCATTAGGCTAACGAAAGGTAAAGGCCCATCACGACTAGTATAAATAAATGTCTCTAGTATGACTTTGGGATCACGATGCACAATATACTTGCATTACTTAATTTGTCAACCGCTTGATTACATTACTAACTTGAGCATCAGAGTGCCTTTGACAAGTGCCCGCCCACACGGTTTGGATAAGGAGGAGAGAGAATGAACAACATAACTTGGAGGAAGGAGGAAGGAGGACCACCAGGGAGCTTGTCTGGCCTACATGTCAATTGGACGACCACCAGGGAGCCCGTCTGGCCTACGTGTCAATTGAATGACCACTAGGGAGCCCGTCCGAGCTACCTATCAATTGGAGGACCACTAGGTAGCTTGTCCAACCTTCGAGACAAATTGGAGTGCTTTCAATATGGGACTTAAACCCTATGCCCGAAACATTTTGGTGCCCACCGTGGGACCAAGCAAGTATCATCCATTATAGCCATAAGGAATCAATGAGTGGTGCTTTAAAGGACATCAATTGCTTTGTCATCTGGCCCCGACCATCTAGCCTTAGTCATTCAGCCTCAACCATCTGGCCTCAAGCATCCGGATCTCGGCCATCCGATTTTGGCCATCTGACCTCCGTCATCCGGCCTCCGCCATCTAGCCTTAGTCATCCAACCTCAACAATCTGGCCTCAAGCATTCGGCCCCGGCCATCCGGTCTCAACCATCTAGCCACCGTCATCCGACCACGGTCATTTGACCTCAGTCGTCCGGTCATACCTTGACCTCTCAAGTACTTTCTCAAACTCGACCTCACATGTATTCAACCATTTGGCCCTAAGTATTAGAATCAACCGTGCAACTATACCTTGGCATCAACTTCATTTTGCCCCAAGTGTTAAGAATCAACCATCCGGCCATACCTTAGCCTCAACTTCTTGGCCTCTCATGGTTTCAATCGTCCGGTCATACTTTAACCTCTCAGGTACTTTCTCAAATTCGACCTCACAAGTGTTCAACCATTTGGCTTCAACGGAAGTCAATCATTCGGCTTTTCGGCCTCACTTGCTCGATCATTTGACCTCAACGAAATTGTGAACGAAGAAAAATGGAACCGGACGAACAAATAGACTCGTCAGCATAATCCTAAGTTGATGAACAGAGCATTCCAAAAGGAATCATTGTCAACTTGGTCAGGCGGTGAACGACGAGTTCTAAGAGGAACCACTGCCGTTAGGTACGAACAAAACCCAAGTTGATGAACGGAGCGTTCCGAAAGGAATCACTGTCAACTTGACCTAGTGGTGAACGAGGAGTTCCGAGAGGAACCACTGTCATCCGGTACGAACAACATCGAAGGTCAGCGACCGTGGATCTTCACCAAAACTACTCGAACGTTAAACCTCAACTTCTCGGCCTACCATGACCTCAGGTACATAGCCAAATTTGGCATCAAATGTTCAAATATTTAGCCGTCCATCCTCAATTATTCGGCCTTCCATTACCTCACAGGTACTTAGCCAAATTTGGCATCAACTGTTCAAGTATTTGGTCGTCTGACCTCAACTATTCGGCCCCGTCCGACCTCACCTATCCGACCTTCCATTGCCTCACAGGTAATTAGCCAAATTTGGCATCAAATGTTCAACTATTTGGCTATTCGACCTCAACTATTCGGCATTCCATGTCCTCACAAGTACTTAGCCAAATTTGGCATTAAATGTTCAACTATTCGGTCGTCCAGCCTAAACTATTTGGCCTTCCATGGCCTCAAGAGTACTTGTAACACCCCTTATCAGGGTGCCACTAGAAAATAACGAAATCAAAACTTTTACGCCAATTTTTTTTTCAATTAACATCGCGGAAATAAACCATCAAAAGTTTAAGCGTCTTACAACATAAAGTTAAAACCTTACAAATATCAAATTCAATATTCAAAAACATAAAATTACTTAAAACATGATAAGTCCCCCATAGTCATTCCCATAACTCTCGTCGTGCTACTTCATCTCTGCCTCATCTGCAACGCCATCTACTCCCGTACAAGTACGATCATCGTAGGTGGAAACCACAACCACAACATTTCAGGGTGAGTAACGAGGAACCTAACATAGCATATAATTTAAATATCAAAATATCATAACTTAGATTATCCTAGTCACAACCTTACAATACAACACAATGTTCAACTCGTAACTCGGACCATCACCACTCAGACTATCAAGATCATAATATTACAATACATCACAATATTAAGCTCACAACTCAATCATTTACTCAAGCTTCTGTTGTTTCCTTGAATTTTGTCGTATCCAACCTGTTTCGCAAAACAGGGCGATTCGAGCCGTCCTCCATCGCAACTTCAGACCTATCTCCCCGACCTCTCAAGGAATTACGAGTAAAAACTTCGGTTAGGCGCACCCACCGAGCACTATACTCACACGAGCCGAAGTCATTGGGCGAGACATTCAACCCCCTCTAGTCCCCGCGCACGAGGAAAGGGTGACACTCGAATCTCAGTCTCCGTAGAGACTCAACACACTATCGTATCGCAATACGAACACCATCGATTCGACAAGAATTCTAAGGAAATGACAGAACGCTTGCTCTCACAGTTTCACCATCACACTCGAACCTCAATCTCTTTCAGTCCTCTCATTCTCATAATTCATTCTTTCCTCTTCCAACAATGGAAGAGAATTCTCAATACCCTCTTACCCACACTCTTGGCCAAAGAGTGTAGATAAGTATTCCCAACGAGTAAAAAAATTGAATGTTGTCCACACTGACCTTTGCTTGTTATTTTACTCATAATTCTCTGTACATAACTTCAAATGAGTTCATTTCTTTTTTATTGGAAACTAGACTCAAATATCTTTCTTTGGACATATAAATCTAAATTTTTGGACTACAGGGCTAGCTGCAGTAGAATTATTAAAAAGCGGAAACTTTCACCACGCTCTGGTCTTCTCAGTTTTAACCTTTGCTGACTGTTTTACTCATAAATCTCTCTACCAAACTCCAATTAAGTTGGTTCTTGCTTTGTTAGAAACTAGACTCAAATATATTTCCTTGGACATATAAATCTAAATTTTTGGACTACAGGGCTAGCTGCAGTAACATCATTAAAACGCGGAAACATTAATCACGCTCAGGTATGTTCAGCTTTGACCTTTGATGACTCTTTTGCTCATTACTCTCTCTACCGAACTCCAATTGAGTTGATTCTTGATTTCCTGGAAACTAGACTCAAATATCTTTCTTTGGACATATAAATCTAAATTTTTGGACTACAGATCTAGCTGCAGTAAAAATTATTAAAAAGCGGAAAAGTTCACCACTCTCTGGTCTTCTCAGTTTTGACCTTTGCTTATGGTTTTGCTCATTACTCTCTCTACCGAACTCCAATTGAATTAATTCTTGATTTTCTGTAAACTAGACTCAATTATCTTTAATTTGACTACTCACAAGACTGATTTGGATATCGGGAAGGGTCTCAAATAAATCTGGGAACAATCGCAACAGTTCAGTTTTAGATTCTGCGTTTTATATCCAAAACTCATGTTATACTCAAACTCATAAAACTCACAACCAAGAAGAAAAACACATGCTTCAACATGTTAAATTTAATCTCAACACACAAGGAAGAAAGCATGAAACAATTTGTATGGTTACCTTCTACCCATCATACACTATGTTATATCCCAAGTTAAACCCCCTTACTACCCATCATATACTATGTTGTATCCCAAGTTAAACCCCCTTACTATCCATCATATACTATGTTATATCCCAAGTTAAACCCCCTTACCTCTTGAAGACCTCCTAGGGACACCTTGAATCCTTTACTACGAATCTGGGCAGCACCTTGCTCCAAAGACCTCTAGAAAACTCTCTCACGGACCACTTTCTTCTTTGTAATTCAGCACCTAAGTCCAAGTGCAGATTCCACCCCTTTCTCTTATTCAAATATGCCCCAAGGGACAACCATGGCCCTTCACTCCAAAAAGAATCACTCAAAATTGAAAAAGAGGATCATCCCATGCTCTTCTCTGGCCCAAAGGACCGAAATGTTGGATCTGGAACAAATTCCCCAACTTTCCACGTAAGTCCCACGTGTTTTAGATCCAAAATGCGAAAACTGACAACTCTCGCGCCGGGCGCCCCACAGAAAACGGCGCCGGGCGCCATCCACCCAGACAGCACATCTGTCACAACTTTAACAGTTCGGTTGAACCCCTTCCCGGAGTCAGAAATAGGCGTATGAGTACTTAAATCGAAGCTCTTTGAGTCTACTATCCAATAAAAGAAGAATCAGATAAATTGATATTTTCTACAAAAAGTTATAATTAAAATAGCAAACCATGTCAAGTCTGACAGCACTTTATTTTTACATTATAACTTAAACTTTTTACAACTAGGTAAGTTCATGAGATTCTAGGGTCTTACAGTACTTAGCCAAATTGGCATCAAATGTTCAACTATTCGGCCGTCCGGCCTCAACTATCATGCCTTCCATGACCTCACAAATACTTAGCCAAATTTGGCATCAAATGCTCAACTATTTGGCCATTCGACCTCAATTATTTGGCCAATTGGCCTCAACTTCTCGACCTACCTTGGCCTCAAGTATTTAGCCAAATTTAGTTTCAAGTGTTTAGCCTCAACTGTTCGGCCACAAAGGAAATCCGACCGGCCTCACCGAAGATCTCCACGACGTCAATTAAGCCGGATTAGTGGCCTATCCAACTCAGCGAACAAAGAGAACACGAAGACAAAAGTCAATCGGAGAACCCATCTTTATCAAGAGTGGCAGATGCAGAACCCCTTCGCACAATTAAATCATGCTCGAGCTTGGGAGGCTTGTGTACCGTACGGTCTTCGGGCACGAGTTTGAGCAGCCAACGACCAGGTTGACCATCCAGGCCGACCATACGGTTTGATTATAAACGATAATGACTCATTAAGCCCCTAAAGAAGATTAAGGTGTGATTGGGTCGTCATTAGGCCAACGAAAGGTAAAGGCCCATCATGACTAGTATAAATAAAAGTCTTAGGTATGACTTTGGGATCACGACGCACAACACACATGCATTAGTTGCTTTGTCAACCGCTCGATTACATTACTAACTTAAGCGTCGGAGTGCCTTTGACAGGTGCCCACCCACATAGTTTGGACAAGGAGGAGGGAGAACGAACAACGTAACTTGGAGGAAGAAGGACCACCAGGGAGCTCGTCCGACCTACGTGTCAACTGGACGACCACCAGGGAGCTCGTTTGGCCTTAGTGTCAACTGGACGATCACTATGGACTCCGTCCGGCCTACCTGTTAACTTTGATAATTGTATCATATTAACAAGAACTGTCAAAACGAGTAATCTGGCTTGACCTGGCTCAGTCCACCACAGATTGGTTACTTAGTAAGCCAACTCAACCCTGTTCACTTATTAGTGAGCTGGAAAAATTTGAACCCAACCCGACCCACCACAGGTTGGTGGGTTAAACGAGTTTTTTTAAAATAAAAAAAATTATAACTTTTTTAATTCAAATTTAAATAAATTTCACCATAATGTTAAACTCTAAAGACATTTCAAAATAATAAAAAATATCATATAATCTAAGCGTAATCCAAAAACAAGCCTAAAAGGCGAACAAAATAAGTTTTTAATTGATAATTTTTGTATCACTTGTCCATTTATAATATTAGAGTCTTGAATATTTTTCTCTCTTGAAACATCTTTTTTTTATCTATAATATTTTTCTCTCTTGAAACATTTTTTTATCTCATCTACAATATATTAAAAAAATAGTAACTAATAATATTAAAACACCAAATAATAAATAATTAAACTAAATTAGGTGAGTTGGTGAGCCAACCCGACTCACTACAGGTTCAACTTGAGTGAACCGGGTTCGAATTCAAAGTGAGTAGAGTTGAAAACTAATATGTATAAAATAAATTACATTTTTATAAATCCAATACAGTTCAAACCTATGGTAAACCGTGTTGGCTCGCGAATTTTTTAGAGCGCTAATATTAACTTAACTTTCAAATGTTAAAATTATGTCACTTTTGATATAATTTATTTTAAATTTTAATTGTTTAAAACTTATACCAAATTGATAATTTCAATAATTTTAATGTTAAATTACTTCATAAAAAAAACACATAATGAATAAAATTAATTTTAATATTTTAAAATATATAAACTTTATTTTAATATATTACCAGTATTAGCCGTATATAAGACAAAGGTGGGTGGGTAGCAATAAAGGAAGACATTTATTGACATTTTTTAGTGAAAGAAGTTTTTAACTGATTTTTTTAGAAAATTGAATTTTATCAATACATCAGTGAAGAGCTACAAACATCTCATCTCTATTCTGCATTATTGTTTTCTCTTCTAACCATTGACCTCATATTCTTTGATGGACGTGGCTTCTTCTCTTTCGATTTTCTCAAAATTCAGAGTCTCAGGCGAGGTTTTCATCCATTGTTTGGGGGACGACATCCATAGAAATTTCGTTTCACATCTGAGTTCTTCTCTTCTACAAGCTGGAGTAAAACCTTCCGTAGTTGCTGTGGAAATATTGTCGGAAAAATTTATGCCATCAATTACAAGGTTTCAGATTGGAATAGTTGTTTTCACCACAGCATACATTGAATCTTATCGGTGTGTTGAAGACCTTCTGAGAATCATTGAATGTCACGAAAATCACGGCCTAATAGTTATGCCCGTGTTTTACGATATTGACCCATCCGATCTATTTGATCTCGAAATGGATTCATCTTACGATATTGACCCATCCGATCTATTAGATCTCGAAATGGTTTCATCTTACGATGACCCATCCGATCTATTTGATCTCGAAATGGATTCATCCTATGTACGTGATCCGATAAAGGGTGGATTCAAAAAGGATTCATCGAAAGTATATAATCTTAGAAGTGCGAGGAGGAGCGTAAAGACGACCGTAGAGGGGACTCAGATGGAGGTAAAATATTGCTTTTAAGTTAAAAAGAATTTAAAAAAACTTTTTATTAATAATTTTTTATTATATTAATAATAAAATTATGTTTGAAAAATAAAATTTAAATTTTTTACCATTAATATATTTCTATTATGTTTTTATTATATTAATTATAAGATTATACTTAAAGTAAAATTTTAATAAATTAATTATAAAATTATATTTAAGAAAAAAAAATATTCCTGAATTTGTTTCAGGCCGAAAGATTCAACTATCCAATCATACTATACACTTCTGCGGGGAGTCACGCACTCAACAGGGTTGCAAATTTGCCTACTTGGGATGAGAGCAAACACAGGTAAATCAATCCATACTTTGGAAACTTTTTCACCAAAAAAAAAATTCTACAAATTTATTTTTATTAATTATATATTTTTTAAAAATATATATAATTTGTAAAACTTCTCTCATAATTTTCTTTAAAATTTTAATTTGTTATAGAAAAATTTACCCAATCCTTTTATCTTTATCTAAATGTACAAAGGACAGAAAACTTCAAATAAATGCAATATAGGTTTCTGCAATTAAAAATTCAATTTTAAAGACTTAGACTATTTTTTTTTCTTCTCTTGAAAGTACATACTTATCTGAACAAACCTCTACTTATGGATTCATTTTATTTGACATTTGCGTCTTTTGTATTTATTGAACTGGAAGGAATGATGCTGAACTAGTGGAGGAAATTGTTAAGTCTGTTCTCGCTAAACTAGACCGCGCCTTGACTGTAACTAAATTTCCTGTTGAATTAGAAACCCAAGTGAAAAATGTGATTGGATTGTTTGAAAATCAACCCAACAAAGTCTGTATGATAGGGATATGGGGAATGGGAGGATCAGGTAAAACTACCTTAGCGAAAGCCATCTACAATAAAATTCCTTTTACATTTGGTGATAAAAGTTTCATTCAAGATATTAGAAAAGTTTGTCAAACAGATGGCAGAAGCGGCCTTGTTCAATTACAAGAGCAACTTCTTTCAGATGTCCTTAAATATGTGAAAATAGGGAGGGGTGAGATAGAAAAACCTACGATCGAGAACCGTCTTTCTGGAAAAAAGTTGTTCATTGTGCTTGACGATGTGAATGAGATAAACCAACTAAAACAACTATGTGGAAGCGGTAAATGGTTTCGTGCAGGAAGTGTAATAATCATTACGACTAGACATTTAGACCTGCTCTATCAACAAAAAGTTGATTATGTTTATGAGATGGATGAACTGAACGAAAATGACTCGGTTGAACTTTTTAGTTGGCATGCTTTTAGAGAAGCAAAACCAAGAGAAAACTTCAATAAACTTGCAAGATCAGCCGTTGCTTATTGTGGTGGACTACCACTCGCTCTTGAAGTCCTTGGTTCTTATTTGAGTAAGAGGTCAGAGAATGAATGGAGAAGTGTATTGTCAAAACTAGAAATAATTCCCAATACTCAAATTCAGAACATCCTAAGAATAAGCTTTGACGGCTTACGTGAAAAGGAAAAGGATATATTTCTTGATGTATGTTGTTTCTTTATTGGGAAAGATAGAGGCTATGTCACGGAGATACTAAATGGCTGTGGACTGGATGCTGATTTTGGAATAAAAGTTCTTATAAAACGTGGTCTTTTAAAAATTGAAAAGAAGAATAAACTTGGAATGCATCATTTGCTTCGGGACATGGGACGAGAGATTGTGCGTCAAACTTCAACAATGCAACCTGGGAAGCGCAGTAGATTGTGGCTTCCCAAGGATGTACTTGATGTATTGACAAAGAATACTGTGAGTACATTCTTTATAAAACATGTTGAAACTTGAACGTGTTTTGCTTTATGTTTCATTTTCCAGTGAGCTAGCAATAGTGATTTCCAAATTTATTTATTTTCTCGTATCATTACAGGGGACAGAAGCGATTGTGGGATTGTCTCTGAACACTAAGTTAACGAACAGTGATTCCTTCAAAGCTGATGCTTTTAAGGAAATGAAGACGTTGAGATTCTTGCAACTTGGTCATGTACGGCTAACTGGAGATTACGGCTATCTTTCTAAGCAACTGAGATGTATCTCCTGGCAAGGATTTTCTTTAGAGCACATACCTAACAACTTTTACTTGGAAGGTGCAATTGTAATGGATTTCCAGCACAGTAATCTCAGACTACTGTGGAAAGAACCCACGGTATATATTACATCCCATTTCCTTTTCACATTAATAACGATTGTCACTTATCACGGTTTCCTTTATTTTGTAAAAATACTATATTTTTGCAGGTTTTACCGTGGCTAAAAATCCTCAATCTTAGTCATTCAAAGTACTTGACAGAAACCCCTGACTTTTCAAAATTACCCAGTCTTGAAAAGCTCATTCTCAAGCATTGTGTGAGTTTGGGCAAGGTACACCAATCGATTGGAGATTTACACAATCTTCTACTAATAAATTTGAAAGGCTGTACAAACCTAAGCAATCTCCCAAGTGAGACATATAAGTTGAAATCCTTGAAAACTCTTATCCTATCTGGCTGTCTGAAGATTGATATCTTTAAAGAAGATATAATGCACATGAAATCCTTGAAAACTCTAATTTCTCACAATACTGCTGTGAAACAAGTTCCCATTTCAGTTGTAAGCTCAAAAAGCATTGGATATATACAGGTAGACGAAGGAAAGGGATTATCACGTACTGTTCTTCATTCTATCATTTTGTCTTGGATGTCCCATACTTTTAATCCCCTGTATCATATGCGTCCGTTTCGTGGCATTTCACCATCTCTAGCTTCCATGAATGTGGAGCATAATGATTTGGTAGATCTAGCTCCAGTCCTTAGAAGCATTTTAAATCTGCGTACTGTCTTAGTGCAATGTGTCACGGAGTATCCAATACTTCAACAAGTAACAGCTATTTTGGAAGAAGTTCGTTGTGTAACTTGGACTACATCTACACAACTTTCCAACCATCCATTCAGTCCATATTTGATTCAAATTGGAGGTTATCAAGAAGAAGTCTTCAACACTCTCCGCAAAAGCATTTATGATGAGGTTCCATCTCTTTTTTACTTTATCTACTTACTTTTATATTCATTTTAGCTCTTAATTTTAAGAACATGAAACATTCCATTAAATACAAAGTAACTTCAATCCGGACATTCTTTCAGTACCTTCCCCTTCTGTGTTGTAATTTATTCAGTATCTTGTTATGTTTTTAAATTGTGTGTTTTGTACTTTGAAATGGTAAAATGATGGAAGAAGTCCATATGAACAGAACCATTTCAAAATGACTAAGCTATTTTTCTCATGCTACAGGAATTGGCAGCCAGACAGACTCGTAAAGTTTTTGTCCCTAGTGACAATTATCCTCATTGGTTGGCTTATAAGAATGAGGGACACTCAGCCAAATTCACCGTGCCTGACAATTTTCACATGAATGGAATGATTTTGTGTGTTGAGCATTTATCACGCTTGGGAGACCCAACTCAATATCTTAGTTGTGTCTTAATGGTTAATTACACAAAGTGCATAATCCAGTTATTCAATCGAGAAACACTAACGTCCTTGAATGATGTTGATTGGCAGGGCGTGATATCACATCTGGGATATGGAGACAAGTTGGAGATTTTTATTATTTTTGAGAAAGGATTTGAAGTCCAGAAGACAGCTGTCTATCTAGTGTGTAATGATCAATTGACAGAAAGTCAATGTAACGAGCCCTAATGATATGGAGGTAAAAACGAATAAGAGTTAGTGTAGGAGGTTACGTCGGCCAGATAGATGACAAAGAATCCGTTGGAGGTGCGGAACCGATGCCCAGGATCCATATATGATAGGATTGCGTAGGAGTGAAAGGATAAGGATAAGAAGATCAAAGCTTACAGAAGATTTGGGCAGATTGAGATATAATTGAAGAGAGGGTAGGGAATGAGTGGCTTGTGGTCAAGAAGATTGCACTCATCCTCTCTCGTTGGGAGTGTCTTCCCTTTCCTCAAGTGTATTATGCTTTTCTTTCTTTGTACCTACTATGATCGGTTCTTTTTTTACCAAATTATTGTCATTTCTGTTCTAAATTTATTAAAATGAATAATAATTTAAAAAATTACAAAATATAAGTATATCATCTTGAGACGAGTTTACTAAGAGAAAGTCGTGTTAAGTTTCCATAACTTTAAATAAGATATTTATAAGTTAAAATTGTATAAATATAGTCACATCACATTAACGTGACTTCAACTTCAGAAATCATTTAAATTAAAAATAATAAATATTTTAATATCGTGTTCATATTAATGTTTATATTTATTATTATTGAATATAAAATAATTTTAGACCAATCATAAAATAACACGTAAATAATATTAAAATATTATAAAAAGATATTATTAAAGGATTTCTTATAATTATGAAGTGAAATCACATGATATATCTTGTTTTTGCAGTTACACAACATTTTATTTCATACCTTTTCATGATACTAAATAACCTCTAACAAAAACTTCTATAACTGTCAAACATAAATTTACGTCTAATATATAAGTGTTAGACAAAAATCTGTTTTTACTTCTTGTAGTTACAAGTCAAACGTAAATATTAACGGTTTAATTACAAAAAATTTGTCATGCATTTTTCATTTTCATTACCTATATGTCAGACGTTATTTCACTGACATGGTAAACTGCTTTTGTGTTAGTGGTAATATAATGCAAAGCTAACATAAAATAAAGCATAATAAGTCATAAACTTTTATCATGACAATGCTACCACTACATGTCATTCCTTATTTCTCCAATATGAGCATATTATCATGTCAGCATGCATGTATCATGAATCTATTTTTGGAAAGTGAGCATGGATTGAATCGAGCACGTCTTAGAGACTTTACACGTGTCACACCCAAGATAGATTCGAGATGCAGCTTGTGGCTCTAGCAGCCCATTGTGAGTAAGGTCCTTGGCTCAGCCAAGAACTACAACTCCATCAACGTATGACAAGATTAGTCCTCTTGTGGTCTAGTGACACGCAGAGCTCTCTCTAAAATACACATGAAGACACCAGAGAAGGGGTGAGTAGTATTTTCTAAATTTTTTTTGTTTAGGATGTTTCATGAATTTTCAAAGGATTACTAAAAAAAAAAACATTCTTCATATGATATCATAGAAAACTTAATAAAAAAAACACTAAGTTTTATATTAGTTCACTCTACTCATGCTATGTTCAATTATAATGAGTTTAACACATTCATCAGTTACACATTCATCGTTACAAGTATTATTACACTGCACAATGAACAACGGCTAGGGAGGGGATTTTCCTTTTTTTCCTCCTCCCCTTTATTTTGTTCGGCTTTGCAAAGGACCATTCTTCTTCCCTTTGCTCTGGTCTTGGTTGAGGTTTTGCACGGAAGGAGAGACGAGTTTTGATGGCTCAAGTACGACGCTTCCTTCTCGACAACGAGTGCTTCAGACGTCTACGCAGCGGTAGAGGCTTGGATAGGGTTCACATTTCGAATTAGGGTTTGAAATTGGGTTCTATTTTTGGGGATTTCTGCGATTGCCTTTTGATCTTACAATTTAGGGGTTAGGGTTCGAATTGGGGATTTGGGGTTTTTGAATTTCTAGTTTGTTGATTCATATTGGAATTCTGCGAAGAACATTTGGAGGTTGTTGTGAATTGGAGTTCTTCCTTGGCCGTGGGAGTAGGTCTGGGTTTGTTTAGTAGAGGGTTTTTTCGTTTCCTTTTCTATGGTAAGGGGCCATGGTGGTCACCAACGATGTCATCAGTGGACCCTTGAGTTGGTCGGTTTGGTCCTAATTGGGCCTATAAGCCCTAGAGTTTGGACTTTGGTTTTACAAAGAAAGAGACAAAAACACTAAGAAGAATAAGAAAAGAAATTTAAAATAAAATTCATAATAATGAATAAGTATAGGCTAATAATAATAATAATTAAAATAAAATTTACTGGGCTTGAAAAGAAATGATGGGGTTACAATAAGTATATGGATGAATAATTGAGTTGTTTTTTTACTTGATGTGAGGTTGATTTCATTGGTAACCTATTGTTTGAGTGAGATTCACATGAGGTCCACGAATATGAATGGTTTTATAATTTATGTATGACATGGTTAGTAATTGGTTTAATTATTCTATGTGTTGGTTAATTTCATAGGGTTGAACTATTAACCAATAGGGGAAGACACCTTCAATAAGTTACGATTTTAATATACCTTTGAGGGTGAACTTGAGATATATGGGTTTTGCCTATTAGTAGTATATGTGTGAGCAGATGGACGTGCCTATCTTGTATCTCGTAAATCATAGGTTTTGGGTTTTCAAGTGTGTGATATGAAAAATAAAAGGTTCTCTTTGGCCTTGTGTGCGAAAAGAGAGTGGCGTTCGAGTACTGTACCTTCTTTGTATGAAGGGAATGATGTTTTTCCTAATCAATGGCTCGTTGCTGAGTATAGTACCCAGTGTGTGATGTGTCAATGTTTATACTTTTAAATCCTTGTATAGTAGGGGAGCAAGTCCTTTAGCTGTAAGGGCGGGACAGATCAAAGGGGCCTATTCGGTATAACAGATGTGAGGTTGGGTATAAGAGATAAACCATGATCCTTCATGATGATGTTGGCATTCATCATGATTAAGATGATGTGTTGGAGACTGTGTTGATAAGGGTGACATTGATGATATGACCATAATATGACTAATGAGGACGTTGACGACAATCATGGTGTGAAAATCATGACATTAGTAAGCATAACTAATGAGTTTGAAGTTTTTTGTCATTAACATTAGAGGGAAGATGTTTTTACTATTCAAACTCATGGAATATGGTTGATGTAGGTTGGATTGAAGTGGTATGTAGCTTGTGGTGGTATATTTAGAGGTATTCAGAGTGAATATATTAACAATTTATTTCTATTTTAGGAGTTCAAAAATCTTTATATGCCAAGATTATGGAAGTCACTCTAACCCAATAGACTTCTTTGGCTCGAATGTGATTGTTTTTTGTGTGCAAAGCTTTTGCTTCTTCTTGTCCATTGGCGTATTAAAGGTAGATTTTGAAAATGTATAAATACTTTTAATGCTATATGGAGTTTAAGATCTTGCAAATCTTTCTTCGGTGAGTGGTCAAATAGTGATAATTTCATAACATCAACTATAACTTATCACAAGGATAGACAAGTGGAGGGTGGGATGAGTCTAGCAATTTACACTTAATAATCTTCTTTTATTGATGTTCCTCAAAATTATTATGTTAAGACAATTTATTTTTGTTTTCTCCCTTTTTTATATAAAGGTCCTAAGGTTATTCAATTTAAGTATATTTTTTAATAAGATATGGGAAGTAGTTAATGTATACCTAGATGACTCATTTTGTTTTAAGAAAAAATTATTTTCAAAATTCATATTTTTGAGAGGTTTTATTAAAATTACTATTTGCTTACAACTAAATGGATTTAAAGGTGCCAAGAAAAATAGGAATGTTACGGCTCACATAATTTTTTAGTGTACTATTTCTATGCATATCTAGTCTTCGTTGAAGCAAATCTTCCCTAATATATTTTTCTCCTCTCCTAATGATTTTATTTAATTTTTTAAAGTTTCAATTACTTCACCAAAGATATTTGCATAATTGTAACATCCCGATTATGTAATAACAAATATTACATAATAAAGGCGTCATCATTCAAATATAGAGAACAGTCAGAATACGACGTGTAATTTAAATACGAAATTACAGTCATCCAAAATAAAAGAAACGGAAATTTAAACTTAAACAGTTTATAGATTCGAACACTACACGTGTTCAAATAGGAAATTCCTAAGAAGACTACTCCGCAGCCTCAGTATTCTCCAGCTCTTGCTCCAAAGGACTCTCCTCGACAATATCTGCTCCCATCCAAGTGGATGATCATCGCCAAAGAAACATACCCAAACAGCACATAACAAAACAATGCAAGGGTGAGCTAGATATAAAAGCATGTTATACATATAGCATAGGTAATCCATATAATCATACTTAGATTCGTATAAAGAACACTTAGAGCATACTCATTAAACCACAATTCACCCACTTACACGACATGCAAAAGTCATTCAAACATGATATACTAACATCACGATACTTGTTACTTTATACCCCGACTTGTTATTTGATAGACCGACTCGTCCGGACTAGAATGTATGTAGAGCTGGGGCGGGTTGTGCACTTGTGATGGCCTCTACTGCTTTGCAAAGCCATTGCCGAGGGGTTTCACCCGACCATACACAAGGTTAGTCCGTTACCGCGGAATAGACCTCCAGTGATAGCGCCTACCCTGGGACCTCCCTCTACTCCCACCACACGCGTCAATCCTCTCTAAGTGAGAATGAAAGACCGTTGGAGTGTAGGGATAACCCCCCATATGGAAGCCTCTTACATTCATTCTATACAATAACCGATCCCACCGAGAGATCTTAATTTCCGATTCAATCCGACCATTTTAAATCTCATGATATTTCTTTTGGATCATCAATGTACATCATAAACCACTTATACCCAAGTCATGAATAACCAGAAAGTACCGTATCATCACAGTCAATCCAACATACCTCATATTTTTCACATACTTTTCACATAAATGACATCACATGTTCCAAACATATACATTCCACATAAATCATGTCATACCATACCTTCCAAACATTTTACACATTTAATTCAACCCAGAACCAATGAACTTAGAACCCAACATTATACAGAACACTATTCATAGGATACTATTTGGACGAACGCTCAACATGCAACTTAAGGACGAACGCTCATACTATTTATTTAAGGACGAACGCCCATACTGGTTACTTAAGGACGAACGCTCACTCGACGAATGCTCACTGGACGAACGCTTAACTATTTGGACGAACGCTCAACATGCAACTTAAGGACGAACGCTCACTTGGACGAATGCTCACTGGGACGAGCGCCCTTTTCAAACACTAGGCCGAACACCATTTGTCGAACGTCACCAAAATGCTTTGGACGAACGTCATCTAAACCATTTGGACGAACATCGTCTAAACAATTTGAACGAATGCTTCTGGACGGACGCTATCTGAACGAACGCTAACACCCTTTGGACGAACGTCATAAATCGCTAATAAGACCGAACGTTCAGAGAGTTCAAACTTAAGATTTATCCAATTAGGACCGGACGCTCAAGATTCATAACTTATAATATCAGATAAAGGCCGAACGCTTAAACCGAACACCTCACTCAAAATGAATACTGTTGGAATGAACGATCACAATTAAAATCAAGCCAAGACCGAACGCTCACAATTAAAATCAAGCCAAGACCGAACGCTACACTCACATGGATATACGAACGCGAACGCTCGTCAAACTGAAGACCGAACGCTCAACATATTTTGGCCGATGAGCCATTTTGGACGAACGCTGACGTTCGCTAACCACAAAACCGAACGCTCTTAACGAATGGGACGAACGTCCCACATTCACTCACCAAATTGAACGTACGCGCGTTTCTGCAGAATTCTGCAGAAATCGCACCAGGTTTTCCCAGAACCCAGAAAACCCCAATTCTTCATCCCAAAATTTCCAGATTTGCATCAAACATAGTATATATCAACAATCAAGCAAAAGATCTAGCTCCCCTTACCTCTTGAAGACTTCCTTTGCTAAATCTTTGAATCTATCTTCTCCAAAACTTGCAGCAGCAAGGTTTCTTTCCCTCTCCGGCAACTCTGAACTTCACCTCCTTCACCAATTTTTTTCAGCAAGGGTTTCCTCCCTCATTTCAGAACCCAGCACCCCCTTATATCTTCCACGTCTGCAGCTTGTTGAATGTGCCAACCTGAGAGGGGAATCACGGACATCTTTGCTCCCCACTTCCAAATAAAACCAAGTCCCGTGACTGCCCAATTGTTTCCCCCAATTTCCAAATAAAACCAAAACTTACCTCTCCCTATGACAGCTAACGTTTCCCCCGTCCCATCTTAAAATAATATAAAAAAAACAACTAGGTCCTTACATTCTCCCCAACAACAAAAATTTTCGTCCTCGAAAATTAGGACTCACCAGAAAACAAGTGAGGATATGACTTCTTCATCTCTTCCTCCTTCTCCCAGGTAGAATCACCAGTTCTACTGTCCCAAATGACTTTGATCAGTCTGGTAGCTTTCCCATCTGGTCGTTTGGATAGCCTCTCGTCTATTTTGACCGGTTGCATCTCTATAGAGAGATCTTCCTTGACTTGTACAGTGTCAGCTTCCAACACATGTGAAGGGTCAGGGACATACTTCCGAAGCTGAGAAACATGAAAGACTGGATGGAGATTAGCTAGCTGGGGCGGCATAGCTATCTCATATGCGACTGGTCCGATGCGTCTAGAAATCTGATATGGCCCAAGGTATCTGGGAGAAAGCTTCTTAGCTCGAATAGCCTTTCCTACTCCAGTAGTAGGCGTCACACGAAGAAACACATGATCACCGGCCTCAAACTCCAAAGGTCTGCGTCTCCTATCAGCATATGATTTCTGTCTACTCTGTGAGGCTCTCATCCTTTCTTGAATCACTTTCACTTTCTCAGTCGTTTGTTGCACTATTTCTGGCCCAGTCAACACAAACTCCCCATCCTGAAACCAGCATAAAGGTGTCCTGCAACGCCTCCCATAAAGAGCTTCGAACGGTGCCATTCCAATACTGGTCTGAAAGCTATTATTATATGAGAATTCCACCAATGGCAACACTTCATCCCAGACTCCCATATGATCAAGTATACACGTCCTAAGCAAATCCTCCAATGACTGTATAGTCCGTTCTGACTGACCATCAGTCTGAGGATGGTAAGCAGAACTCATCTGGAGTTTACTGCCCATCTCATTCTGTAAAGTCTGCCAGAAACGAGAAGTGAAGCGGGGGTCTCTGTCCGATATGATGCTGGAAGGCACACCATGCAATCTAACTATTTCCTTGATATACAACTGAGCTAATTTCTGCATAGACATCTTCAAATTAATTGCCAAGAAGTGAGCACTCTTGGTCAATCTATCAACTATTACCCAGACGGCATCATGCTTTCTGACAGTGTGTGGCAAATGGGTCACGAAATCCATTGCAATGCTGTCCCATTTCCACTCAGGAACATCAGGTTGTTGTAACATACCACCTGGCCTCTGGTGTTCTATCTTAGCCTTCTGACAGGTAAGGCAAGAGGAAACAAATCTAGCTATATCACCTTTCATACCTGACCACCAAAATGATTTCTTAAGATCTTGGTACATTTTAGTCATGCCGGGATGCATGCTAAAACGACTACGATGACCTTCTTCTAAAATCACTCTTTTCAACTCTCCATCATTTGGTACGCATGTTCTTCCTTTGAATCGTAGAAGACCGTCTGTCCCAGTGTTAAAATCCCTTCCTTGTTCTCTACCAATAAAAGCTCTTGACTTCTGAAGCTCGGGGTCTACTAGTTGTCCCTCTTTAATTCTCTCAAAGATACGACTTGATATAACCAATTTGCAACATTTAATGCCATCAGCTTCAAATTCTACATCCAGCTTTAAATCACTGAAGCTCTCAACTAGCTCCAACTCTTTAACCATCAACGCAGAAATATGTATTGCCTTTCTGCTTAAGGCATCAGCAACTACATTTGCCTTCCCTGGATGATAAAGAAGGTCAAAATCATAATCTTTCAAGAATTCCATCCACCTTCTCTGCCTCATATTAAGTTCCTTCTGATCAAAGAGATATTTCAGGCTCTTGTGATCACTAAACACCTGAAATTGAGCTCCATACAAATAATGTCTCCATATCTTAAGAGCAAACACCACTGCAGCTAATTCCAGATCATGTGTTGGGTAGTTTCTCTCATGAATCTTTAGTTGTCTTGAGGCATATGCAACAACTCTTCTTTCTTGCATCAAGACACTTCCTAGTCCCTGATAGGAAGCATCGCAGAAAACCTCAAAAGGTTTACCTGTATCAGGAATGGCCAATACTGGAGCGCTAGTCAATCTCTGCTTCAACTCCTGAAAGCTAGTCTCACAACGATCGGTCCAAGCAAAAGGAGTGTCTTTTCTCGTCAGTTGCGTCAAAGGGGCTACAATCTTAGAGAAATCTTCAATGAAGCGACGATAGTAGCCTGCTAACCCAACAAAGCTTCTGACCTCAGTGACTGACTTTGGCCTTTCCCATTGTAACACAGCTTGAACTTTGGCCGGATCTACAGAAATCCCATCAGCTGATATAATATGACCAAGGAATTGCACTTTTCTCATCCAGAACTCACACTTTGAGAGCTTGGCATACAACTTTCTTTCTCTCAATATCCTCAACACCGTTCTAAGGTGATCGACGTGTTCTTCTTCACTCTTAGAATAAATTAGAATGTCATCTATGAAGACAACAACGAATTTATCTAAGAAAGGTCGGAAAATCCTATTCATGTAATCCATGAATATGGCAGGGGCGTTAGTCACACCAAAGGGCATGACCACATACTCGTAATGGCCATATCTAGACCTAAAGGCTGTCTTCTGAACATCATCAGCCTTAACCAATATTTGGTGATAGCCGGACCGTAGATCAATCTTGGAAAACACAACTGCCCCATGTAGCTGATCCATCAAATCATCAATTCTGGGCAAAGGGTACTTATTCTTGATGGTTAATTTGTTAAGTTGCCTGTAATCCACACACAATCTTGAACTGCCATCCTTCTTCTTTACAAGTAATACAGGCGCACCCCAAGGAGAAACACTGGGCCGGATGAACTGCTTCTCCAACAACTCTTCAATCTGCTTTTTTAATTCAGCCAGTTCAGCTGGCGCCATGCGATATGGGGCTATAGAGATAGGCCCTGCCCCAGATATAATGTCTATGGAAAACTCTACCTCTCTTGGAGGAGGTAAGCCAGGAATCTCCTCAGGAAACACATCTAGAAATTCACTGACTACCGAGAGGTCTACGTCAGAATCTCCTTGCTTTACTTCCATGTATGATAGTATCAGGAAACAACATGCACCTTCTATTAGGTCTTGTCTCAACACACCAAGAGTTAGAGGTGTGTAATCCTCCTCATTGGGAAATACTAGCTTCTTCTCTCCACAATCAATAAGAATACGGTTGGCAGACAGCCAATCCATCCCTAGGATGACATCTAAACCCTGTAAAGGCAAACATATCAAGTTTACCTTGTACTGACGCCCCTCAATCACTACTGAACATCTAACACAAACTGTAGATGTCTTCACTATCCCAGAAGTAGGAGTAGATACAGTCAAGTCATACTGTAGCTCTCTCACTAGTAACCCCAACTCTCTAGCACAAGTCTCAGACACAAATGAGTGTGTCGCTCCAGAGTCAAACAAAACCATGCAAGATCTACCACCCAATACACAAGTACCGAAAATCAAATCACCTGAGCTAGCTGCTTCTGTCCCTGTCAGTGCATAAACACGTCCAGTGGCCTGAGGTCTGATGCCACCTCTGTGCTGAAATCTCCCTGCATGCTGCGGCTGGGAAGTAGCTCTCCTACCCATAGGGCAATCACGCTCATAGTGGCCCTCCTTGTGGCATCGGTTGCACCTCCGAAAATTAATCCTCTGGGGACATGAAGACAAGTAGTGCGGACCGCCACATCCATAGCATCTCACGCCACTCAGCGATGAGGACTGGTTCGGCTGAATAGAAGGTTGAGAAGATCCTCCAGAACTACGAGAAGAAGAAGATATGGAGTATGGTGCCTTCCTGGAACTGGACCCGCCTCTAGACATGGATGGTCCCCCAACCTTCAGTGGCTAGACCTGACGGCTCAGGTATCCCTCAGTTTCTCTCTTTGTCTTCTCCATATCCCTAGCCATCTCTACAAGAGCTGGAAACTCCCTCAGACGGTGACCTCTCACCAAGAGCTTGATGTCACCACGCAACCCGTTTTCAAATTTGCGGCATTGCCAATCTTCATCCACTGTCATGGTATTAAATCGGAGGAGATGTTTGAAACGATCAGTATACTCAGATACTGACATGTTTCCTTGTACTAGTTCCAAGAACTCCACTTCTTTAGTATATCTAAGAGTGTCAGGGAAGTATTCCCTATAGAACTTCTTCTTGAATAGGTCCCATGTGATAGGGGTTCTAGTTCCCTCCAAGATCACCCGTGCACTACTCCACCAGTGGCTTGCCTCTCCAGTCAATAGATATTCAGTATAAGTCAACCTGTTCTCATCAGGGCACCTCTTGGCATTGTAGACTCTCTCCATATCACGAAGCCACTGATCGGCTTCATCTGGTGAGCATTTGCCATCAAACTTGGCGGGATGATGCTGCAAGAAATTTTCCAAACTCCATTCTTGAGTTGGAATAATAACGGAAGAAACGCTTGGAGGAGTCCTAGCATTAGTCATAAATTCCATCAACTCCCTCTGAGTGTTCTCGGAAGACATTCTCGCGTTCTCTGCCGATACCCTTGCGGCTTCAAGATTTTGCAATGCAAAGGTATTCTGTTGAACCAATGCAGCATTCTGCTGTTGCAACGTCTGGAGCACCTCATTCAGCATCTGATTAGAGTCAAGTTGATCGACTCGCGGAGGAGAACGATGAGGAGACGTGGGTGCCATCTTCTGCCCACACAGAGAGAAAAACCATTAGATTGATTCAAGCTAACACAACTTCCTACACGAGACTAGAGTACGCAATCACAAACGAAGCACACTCATAACCTACAGGTTTCTAAGGAAGAAACTGCTCTGATACCATTAATGTAACATCCCGATTATGTAATAACAAATATTACATAATAAAGGCGTCATCATTCAAATATAGAGAACAGTCAGAATACGACGTGTAATTTAAATACGAAATTACAGTCATCCAAAATAAAAGAAACGGAAATTTAAACTTAAACAGTTTATAGATTCGAACACTACACGTGTTCAAATAGGAAATTCCTAAGAAGACTACTCCGCAGCCTCAGTATTCTCCAGCTCTTGCTCCAAAGGACTCTCCTCGACAATATCTGCTCCCATCCAAGTGGATGATCATCGCCAAAGAAACATACCCAAACAGCACATAACAAAACAATGCAAGGGTGAGCTAGATATAAAAGCATGTTATACATATAGCATAGGTAATCCATATAATCATACTTAGATTCGTATAAAGAACACTTAGAGCATACTCATTAAACCACAATTCACCCACTTACACGACATGCAAAAGTCATTCAAACATGATATACTAACATCACGATACTTGTTACTTTATACCCCGACTTGTTATTTGATAGACCGACTCGTCCGGACTAGAATGTATGTAGAGCTGGGGCGGGTTGTGCACTTGTGATGGCCTCTACTGCTTTGCAAAGCCATTGCCGAGGGGTTTCACCCGACCATACACAAGGTTAGTCCGTTACCGCGGAATAGACCTCCAGTGATAGCGCCTACCCTGGGACCTCCCTCTACTCCCACCACACGCGTCAATCCTCTCTAAGTGAGAATGAAAGACCGTTGGAGTGTAGGGATAACCCCCCATATGGAAGCCTCTTACATTCATTCTATACAATAACCGATCCCACCGAGAGATCTTAATTTCCGATTCAATCCGACCATTTTAAATCTCATGATATTTCTTTTGGATCATCAATGTACATCATAAACCACTTATACCCAAGTCATGAATAACCAGAAAGTACCGTATCATCACAGTCAATCCAACATACCTCATATTTTTCACATACTTTTCACATAAATGACATCACATGTTCCAAACATATACATTCCACATAAATCATGTCATACCATACCTTCCAAACATTTTACACATTTAATTCAACCCAGAACCAATGAACTTAGAACCCAACATTATACAGAACACTATTCATAGGATACTATTTGGACGAACGCTCAACATGCAACTTAAGGACGAACGCTCATACTATTTATTTAAGGACGAACGCCCATACTGGTTACTTAAGGACGAACGCTCACTCGACGAATGCTCACTGGACGAACGCTTAACTATTTGGACGAACGCTCAACATGCAACTTAAGGACGAACGCTCACTTGGACGAATGCTCACTGGGACGAGCGCCCTTTTCAAACACTAGGCCGAACACCATTTGTCGAACGTCACCAAAATGCTTTGGACGAACGTCATCTAAACCATTTGGACGAACATCGTCTAAACAATTTGAACGAATGCTTCTGGACGGACGCTATCTGAACGAACGCTAACACCCTTTGGACGAACGTCATAAATCGCTAATAAGACCGAACGTTCAGAGAGTTCAAACTTAAGATTTATCCAATTAGGACCGGACGCTCAAGATTCATAACTTATAATATCAGATAAAGGCCGAACGCTTAAACCGAACACCTCACTCAAAATGAATAATGTTGGAATGAACGATCACAATTAAAATCAAGCCAAGACCGAACGCTCACAATTAAAATCAAGCCAAGACCGAACGCTACACTCACATGGATATACGAACGCGAACGCTCGTCAAACTGAAGACCGAACGCTCAACATATTTTGGCCGATGAGCCATTTTGGACGAACGCTGACGTTCGCTAACCACAAAACCGAACGCTCTTAACGAATGGGACGAACGTCCCACATTCACTCACCAAATTGAACGTACGCGCGTTTCTGCAGAATTCTGCAGAAATCGCACCAGGTTTTCCCAGAACCCAGAAAACCCCAATTCTTCATCCCAAAATTTCCAGATTTGCATCAAACATAGTATATATCAACAATCAAGCAAAAGATCTAGCTCCCCTTACCTCTTGAAGACTTCCTTTGCTAAATCTTTGAATCTATCTTCTCCAAAACTTGCAGCAGCAAGGTTTCTTTCCCTCTCCGGCAACTCTGAACTTCACCTCCTTCACCAATTTTTTTCAGCAAGGGTTTCCTCCCTCATTTTAGAACCCAGCACCCCCTTATATCTTCCACGTCTGCAGCTTGTTGAATGTGCCAACCTGAGAGGGGAATCACGGACATCTTTGCTCCCCACTTCCAAATAAAACCAAGTCCCGTGACTGCCCAATTGTTTCCCCCAATTTCCAAATAAAACCAAAACTTACCTCTCCCTATGACAGCTAACGTTTCCCCCGTCCCATCTTAAAATAATATAAAAAAAAACAACTAGGTCCTTACAATAATTCCCTTCATGCTTTTATTAGTCTGAATTTTTTTTTCTTCATATCTGGTATCAACTCTCTTATGCTTTTGGGTTATATAGTTTTTGATGCTTTGTATTTTCTAAACATAGATTTGGTTTGATCTTCATATATTTTTTTATATGTTTCAACTTTTCTAAGACCAAAATTCATATTATATTTAACATAAATTTAAAAAAGATAAAATAAATGAATTTATGCAAAACAATTATTTTAGAAATTAGTTATTTAAATATTTAGTGAAAAAAATGTCAATTTTAATATTTATTGAAAAGTTGAGCTTGGAGGGAGCCATCTTATATTTCAATTTATTAAAATTTAAATATTTGAGTAAGCCAACTAATTTTATTAAGTGATTAACCCTTTGAGTTTGAAAATTGTCATAAATATTTTTCTAACGATTTCGTATCACCATATGTAATTTAGAGACTCAATTTATTTTTTACTTCGGATAGCTATTTAGAAATTTCAAAATAATTTAAGCTTTACTAAATCATAAATCAAAAGTGTGGTGGGTCTTACAAGTTATTGAAGAGAAAGGGTGCTAGATCATCGTCTCTCTGTATTTTGTATCATTGCGTTCTCTCCTAACCGTTGACCTCAATTCCACTGATGGCATTCGAGTCTTCTTCACCGTCAGCGAAATCTGAAGGGATATACGACGTGTTCATCAATTTCAGGGGAGTAGACACCCGCAAGAAGTTCGTTTCTCATCTCCATTCTTCGCTCTCAAAAGCTGGAGTCAAAACGTTCCTTGACGAAGAGAATCTTCTCAAAGGAATGGAGCTGCAAGAACTATTGCGAGCAATTCAAGTCTCTCAGATAGCAATAATAGTTTTCTCCAAAAGATACGCTGAATCTAGTTGGTGTCTTGACGAGCTTCAAAAAATCTTTCAATGCCGCCAATCTTGTGGCCTAAGAGTTGTGCCTGTATTTTACTATGTTGAACCGTCCGAAGTACGTCACCAGACGGGTGATTTTGGAGATGCGTTGACAGCAGCTGCAGAAAGTAGGTATGCAGGAGAACATCTGGAATTCGCGTTGTCGAGTTGGAGACGCACACTCACCGACGCTGCAAATTTGTCTGGGTGGAATGCGACGGATCAGAGGTAAATCAATCACCACTTGAATCTATTTGGAGAAAACTTCATTATAATTATTTTTAGAATTAAATATATTTTTTATTTTAAATTATTTTCAAAAATTATATTTTACTTTTAATCATATAGTTTATAAATATACTTTTAATATATGTTTTGTCCAATATATATATATATATATATATATATATATATATATATATATATATATATATATATATATATATATATATATATATATATATATATAAAGTGTTTTCTACATGACAAACAAAATTATACAATAGCATATAATATAACCTTTAGATATTATTTTTTGAGAGAATGTTTTAGAGAACTGTAATATAATTTAGCATGAAATATAATTTTCTTAAAATAGTTTGAGAATAAAAAATATGTCTAACCTTTTTTTTTTAATTTAAAACATATATTAAATCTAATTTATATATAAGTTAAAAAACAGATTTAATAAAAGTTTAAGAAAACTAATTCCTGTTAATTAGTTTATGGTTTAGTTCAGATTTAACTATATCTTGTAAATTTGGATGAAACATGTTATTTTATTTTTTCGTCATCCATTAACTTATTTATTACTTCTCCAATATCCTAGAATCCTAAATCCTTTGACAATTAAATGTAAGAGGTACTTAAAATTTAATTAATGATTAATTTATATACTCAACAAGCTACTTTTATGTTTTATGATTTTAATAAGGAGACATATATTTGAACTCCTTATTATTTAATTTGGTAATAGTGACCATTCTGTTTTATCTATAATTATTATTGCCCTTGAAGGACTGAAGCTGAGCTAGTGCGTGACATTGTTAACCACGTTATTGCCAATCTTGATTACAATGCCTTTTCTATCACCAAATTTCCTGTTGGATTAGATCATCCGGTGCAAGAAGTGATTAGATTTATTGAAAGAACCAAAAGCTCTTGTAAGATAGGGATATGGGGAATGGGAGGATCTGGTAAAAGTACCATTGCTAAAGTCATCTACAATAAACTTCATCGTTTATTCGAGAATAAAAGTTTCATCGAAAATATTAGAGAAGTTTGTCAAACAGATAGAAGAAGAGGGCTGGTTCGTTTGCAGGAAAAACTTCTTTCTGACATCCTGAAAGTAAAGGTGGAGATACAAAACATTGGTATCGGACAAGGTATGATTGACAACAGATTTATTGGAAAAAGGGCGCTCATTGTTCTTGATGATGTGAATGAGTTTGACGAACTAGAAGCACTATGCGGAAATACTCAGTGGATGGGTGAAAGAAGCGTAATAATCATTACAACTAGAGATCTGCATTTACTCAAGAAATTTGAAGTTAATTATGTTCATGAAATGAAGGAAATGGAAGCAAATGAGTCCCTTGAACTTTTTAGTAGGCATGCGTTCAGAGAAGCAAAACCAAGAGAAGATTTCAATGAACTTGCAAAAGATGCAGTTTCTTATTGTGGTGGACTACCTCTAGCTCTTGAAGTTCTGGGTTCTTATTTGAGTAATAGGACAATGACTGAGTGGAGAAGTGTGTTGTCAAAACTAAAAATAAGTCCCAATACCCAAGTCCAAGAGAAACTAAGGATAAGTTTTGACAATTTATGTGATCAAATGGAAAAAGAAATATTTCTTGATGTATGTTGTGTTTTTATTGGTAAGGAAAGAGGCTGTGTCACGGAGGTACTAAATGGCTGTGGACTATATGCTGATATTGGAATAACTGTCCTGTTAGAGCGTGGCCTCATAAAAGTCGAAAAGAACAATAAACTCAGAATGCATCATTTGCTACAAGACATGGGAAGAGAGATTATTCGTGAACTTTCAAGAAAAGAACCTGGGAAGCGCAGTAGATTATGGTTTCAAGAGGATGTCCGTGATGTATTGACAAATAGTACCGTGAGTACATTTTTTACATGCAGTTTTGAAAATTGAAAGAGTTTTCCTTTTCATGTGCATTACTAGCGTGGTTTGCCTAAACATCCGAGCTAACGATTGAGTTTTCTCAATTTTTGATTGGTCTTTTCATCACAGGGGACAGATTCTGTTGAGGGACTGGCTCTGAAATTGAATTTAAACAACAGAGAATGCTTTAAAGCTGATGCTTTTGAGGAAATGAGGAGTTTGAGACTGTTGCAACTTCATCATGTAGAACTCATGGGAGATTATGGCCATCTTTCTAAGCAATTGAGATGGATCTATTGGCAAGGGTTTCCTTCAAAGCACATACCTGACAACTTTTATCTGGAAGATGCAATTGCAATTAATTTCAAACACAGTAATCTTAGACAAGTGTGGAAAGAACCCAAGGTATGTAGTAGTTTCCCTTTTTTCCTAAACTAAAGTTAACACTTAACATTATTTCCATTTTTATTTTTCCTTATTTTTTTCAAAATACTATCTTTTTGTAGGCTTTGTTGATGTTAAAGTTCCTCAATCTTAGTCATTCCAAGTACTTGACTGAAACTCCTGACTTTTCTGGACTACCATATCTTGAAAAGCTGATTCTCAAATATTGTCCAAGTTTGCGCTGTGTACACAAGTCCATTGGAGATCTCTGTAATATTGTGTTGATAAATTTGAAGAATTGTACAGGCCTTAGCAGTCTTCCAAGAGAGATATATAAGTTGAAATCTTTGAAAACTCTCATCCTATCTGGTTGTAAGAAGATTGACAAATTGGAAGAAGATATAGCGGAGATGAACTCCTTGACAACTCTAATTGCTGAAAATGCTGTTGTGAAAGTTCCCTTTTCAATAGTAAGCTCCAAAAGGATTGGATATCTCTTTCCATGTGGGTTTGAAGGATTCTCCCATGATGTTTTACCATCTATTATTTGGTGCTGGTTGTCACCGACAATGAATCCCCTGTCTCGTATTCTTCCGTTATGTGGCATATCATCATCTCTAGTTTCCATGAATATGCAAAACATTGATTTGGGTGACCTAGCACCGATTCTTACCAACCTTTTAAATCTTCGAAGTGTTTGGGTGCAATGTGACACGGAGTTTCAAATAACTAAACAAGTAAGAAAAATTTTGAATGACGTACATCTCACTGAGTTAGGACTAGCATCCTGTACATCAGAAATTTCAGACAATTCCTTGAGATCGTATTTGATTGGAATTGGAAGCTACAAAGAAGAAGACTTCAATACTCTTAACAAGAGCATATCTAAGGTTCCTTCTTTTTCTATTTGTCTACTTCCCTTATCTATTAGTTTTAGATGTTACTTAAGAGAACATGAAATAATTCTAGGTATCAAAAGGAAACTTCAATACTCACCTTAGTTTAGCACCTTTTCCCTTCTATAATATCCACACAACTTCATTTAAAAATTGCATGTAGTAATTCTCAAGAAGCTAACTGATAATGCCCATATTATGCACTAGGAAACTGGTTTCCATTTCCTCCTGCTATTCTTGCTTTGTGTTTCTTGTAATATGAGTTAAGAGATGTTGTTTCTTAGTCAAAACGAGTATTGTCTTATTATTCGTCTGATTATAGCATTCTGCTTCATTAGTCTGTTTCTTGCTCTTGTGTGTTCAGTTTCATGTTGTGAAAGTCCTTGTTAACTGTTAAGTAAAATATAGTAAAGTTTAGACCCCTCAAAAGAAGAAATAATTGAGTGCGAGAAAGAGTCCTTGTTATGTTCGAAAAGTAGGCCAGAAAGAATAGAGTTGACACAGATGAAAGAACACAGAGAGCCAGAGCGAGAGGTTAGGGTTTTACTGGAAAGAAAGGGGTTCTTCGTTGTGTCTTGATTTGGATTCCAGTTTTAAAGGTGGAGTTGCTTTCTCCCTTGGATATTGGAAACATTGGTTGAACCTCATACATTGTGTTGTTCTCCTTTTTTCTTTGTTAATCTCTTACATCATTTTTCCGGAATTAAGTCCTGCTGGCATAGGTGATTTCTCGGAATTTCTTTTCTCTTCCTTTTGGCAACAAAAGACCTGTCATAAGCATAAATTGATCCTGATGATCTTCTATTGATTTATATTTAACAAAACTAGAAACCAAATTTGTTTTAATTTACTATTATAGTTGTGTTTTAATATATGGTATACATCGTGATGTTCTGAAACATGCATGTTTGTAATTTGGAATGACAAGATAATGACTGAAGAAGTACATTTGAATAGCACAATTGCATAAATGACTATATTCTGCTGATGCTGCAGGAATTGGCAACCAGTGGATCTTGTCATGTTTTGCTGCCAGGAGGCAATTATCCTTTTTGGTTGGCTCATACGGGTGAGGGACATTCAGTGTATTTCACTGTGCCTCAGGATTGGGAAATTAGGGGAATGGCTCTGTGTGTTGTGTATTTAGCAACACCTGAAACAGTAGCAACTGAGTGTCTTATTAGTGTAGTAATGGTTAATTACACAAAGTACACCATCCAGTTATACAAGCGAGACACAGTCATTTCCTTTAATGATGCAGATTGGCAGGGCATAATATCTCATTTGGAAGCTGGAGACAAGGTGGAGATTTTTCTGTCTTTTAGGAATGAATTGGTGATAAAAAACACAGCCGTCTATCTCATAAGTTATGAATTCATTGACATGGAAGTGAAAGCTGTTAGTAATCCACCTGTTATGAAGGTTTATAGCAGGAAGAGGAATCTTAAGGATCAAGAAAGCAGCCGGAAGAGACAATGGTAACAGTATTAGAATCATAAAGATTTGTTTATAATGACACTAATGAGTCATCGGAATATAATGACACTTACTAGAAAAGCTGATTTTCTCTTTTTGGATGACAATTATCCATTGATTTTTACCAAATAAATTGTTTCTGCTAGGAAGAGACAAAAGTCACAGGCAGAACTTCAAGTATTAGAAAATGGTTTTTAAACCTAACTTTCGGTAAAAGAAAATTTAAAATTGGTTTATAAAATGAGTTTTAAACAAACTTATATAATATATTTTAATTTTATATAGAATTTTTAACGCATCTCTCCACATCAAAGACTTTATATAATATATTTTAATTCTACGTAGAATTTCTAACGCATCTCTCCACATCAATGACTTGGCACCTTGAAGATTAGATTAGAAAAGGTTGAATTAGACCTAAACTCTTAGCATCAAAACTTATCCAAATAAACTCTCGTTAAGCATATGCTTGAATTTCGATAATAGTTCTTTCAAATTTTCAGGGCTCTCTTCAATAAATTTAAAGGATGCTCCATTTTAATTACATTCATCATTCCCAACTCAACGTAAACGTAAACGTAAAAAGCTTTCGCCTCATTTCGTAACCCTGTTCTCAAAGCCTTTAAGAATGCCACCATTTTGGATAATGTGGTATCTGCATTAATTTCAATGACTCGACCATCCTGCTGCACCTCTATTACGTGTTGCCGCAAATCTGTTGAGAACTTGCCCAAACTTTTAAGCCATTCAAATCCCAGAATTACTTTCATCCCTACCAATTCAAATAGAAAGAAATCCTGCACTATCTTCAAATTGGGCAGCTGCAACTCCATTCCTATACAAACTCCTGGCCTCCCAACCTTTGACCTAACCTCCACACCTTAGTCTCTTCTACTGGAATATTCACCTACTCAACTAGACTTTGTGACAAAATATTATGACAGGCACCCGAATCCACCATAACTATAACCTTCTTTCCCGTTATTATCCCCATAATTTTAGGCAATTTTTTGAAGTCATTCCCGCTATGCTACTAGCATGTAGATGCAGATTCATCTGCCCCTCTTCTTCCTCTCTTGATTATCCTCTCGTCTTCCTCACCTCACCTATTAGAATCACATGAAGTTGTTTATTATGACACATGTGGCTTTATTACTCATTTTCCGCCTTCTAATTTTTACACAACAATGCAATTTGATTTTTCCAAAAAAAGAAGCTCATGGAATTCCAAGATCCATTGGGTCACACGGATAAGGTTTTTATTAGTTCTTACTAGTAACACTTGTTTAAGTCTCAAGGAACTATCTTGTCAATGGGATCGACTTATCATCGACAAACAAACTAAGAATTTAAACAAGACATTGGAAATGTATTTAAGGTGTTATATATGCTGATGAGAATCTTAATTCTGGGATTTATATGCTGTTTTGGTCCAATATTGGTATAATATTGTTAGTATTTTGAGTTTGTGAAAGGAATAACCGATGGGATAGAGAAAATGTAGAGATAGTGGAATGTAGAGAAAATGTGGAGATAGTGAAATGTGGAAGTAGTAGTTGGAATAAGTGTTGTAGTTGTCTTAGTTGTAGTAGATATTGGCTTGCTTCTAAAGGTAGAGTACATGGGTCTTTATAGACCTATAGATTATTCTAGAACATACTAGCCACAACTTATATGGAATGTTCTAGATTTTTACCTATGTAGAATGTTCTTGATTTTGTTTTTCCTATCTTAGGAATTTCTAAAATATTCTAGAATATGTGTTATATTTCAGTTCTTCTATCTTAGGAGCTTCTACATTCTTCTAGAATTTGCATTACACTTTAATACTCGTTATTAAAGCAAATTTGGTAACTCTAAGCATAGTGTGTAGCACTTCCAATCTTGGTCGTGGTAATGCCTTCACAAAAACCTACAATTCGGTCTTATGTTGGACAATACTCAAGTCAAATTTGTTTAATTGTCTCTTCATCTCGAATGAAATGATACTTAATAGCTATGTGTTTTGTTCTTTGATGATGGACTGGATCTTTCGCTATTGCTATTGTCAATTCATTGTCGCAATAAATAATAGTTGGCCTGTCTTGTGGTTCACTCATTTCTTCATAACTAGGTGGTGCGTTGAAATGATGGCACCACACACGTTAAAACACGGTCATCCGAGCAAGACACTATAGGATGTGTTGGTCCACGAGAAGATACCTGACCCTTTTCTCAGTGTTGTCCTGACTGACACCTAACGATCTGCTCATTGTAGGGAACAATAAGGTTCTCCGACAAGTCATATGTTGGAAAATCTTCCAGTATAGGAGGTTGACCAAACTCACTTGGTCAATCAACACTTTGCTTACCCCATATCTTACTATTTTGACAATGATTGGCTTGCTTCTAAAGGTAGAGTACATGGGTCTTTATAGACCTATAGATTATTCTAGAACATACTAGCCACAACTTATATGGAATGTTCTAGATTTTTACCTATGTAGAATGTTCTTGATTTTGTTTTTCCTATCTTAGGCATTTCTAAAATATTCTAGAATTTGTGTTATATTTCAGTTCTTCTATCTTAGGAGCTTCTACATTCTTCTAGAATTTGCATTACACTTTAACACTCGTTATTAAAGCAAATTTGGTAACTCTAAGCATAGTGTGTAGCACTTCCAATCTTGGTCGTGGTAATGCCTTCACAAAAACTTGCAATTCGGTCTTCTGTTGGACAATACTCAAGTCAAATTTGTTTAATTGTCTCTTCATCTCGAATGAAATGATATTTAATAGCTATGTGTTTTGTTCTTTGATGATGGACTGGATCTTTCGCTATTGCTATTGTCAATTCATTGTCGCAATAAATAATAGTTGGCCTGTCTTGTGGTTCACCCATTTCTTCATAACTAGGTGGTGCGTTGAAATGATGGCACCACACACGTTAAAACACGGTCATCCGAGCAAGACACTATAGGATGTGTTGGTCCACAAGAAGATACCTGACCCTTTTCTCAGTGTTGTCCTGACCGACACCTAACGATCTGCTCATTGTAGGGAACAATAAGGTCATCCGACAGGTCATCTATTGGAAAATCTTCCAGTATAGGAGGTTGACCGAACTCACTTGGTCAATCAACACTTTGCTCACCCCATATCTTACTATTTTGACAATGATTACCATCGAATCATTTTGATCAAGATCTGACGCTTGGAAGTTTGTGTCCGTGAACGTGATTGGCGACATTGTTTTACACAGCTTGTTTACCAAATGAACCGGTTGACGAACATCTTGAGGTGCTCCTTTGGACCGGTCGTCCCATCATACACCTTGAAGTTGGGTGGGACAAACTGCTCTAAGATATGGGTTTCCATGATGGCAGGGACAAATAGTAGCATCCTGGTTGTATGCTCTGTTTTCACCGGGTGGTGTTCTTTCCTAACTATTGTGCTCTCCTCCTTTACGATTTTCACCATCTTGTCCTTGGCCTTAGTACCCATGATCTGATCCGTTCTAATTGAGTTAGAATGTTTAGTAGTTTGCTCCACATGAACAATTTTATCTTCATCTTCCTCCCTTACTACTCTAGCTACATTTTTAGCCCTTAGGATGGCTAACTCATCCTCGTACCGTTATTGCATCTTCAACATCTGTTGATTTTTGAGCTCATGTTCCTCGTGGTCACAATTGGGTATACTTCTAGATCTTTTGGTCCCACGGTGGATGCCAAAATGTTTCAGTTGTAGGGTCGAGGATCTCTATAAACACTCCTTCACACTTTCCTCTGAGTCAGCTTAGGTTATCTTGAGTATCCCTAGTCAAATTCCCTCCTTAGCTTTGGTGTCCAAACTCCAAACCGTACGGGCGTCACAGTGAAATCTTAAATTCACAATAAATGTAATCTCCTACCTTCTTATCTTTATCCTCTATTTATAAGTTTCGAAATGAGCTTATGATTAACACTTATCAATAATCTAATTAGAGACAACGTTTTAAGGTACTTGCAATTAGAAGTTGTCAGTCCTTTTGACCCTGTTTAATCGCCCATCTCCATTACCGTACAATCATACAATATAATTATCAATAATTTTAATATCATTAATAAATTTTTGAGTATAACTTAATTCTAATATCATTAATAAATTTTTGAGTATAACTTAATTCTGTGAAATCATTTTATGAGGTTTACCTACTCTTCAACCAATAATTAGAGAATATATATATATATATATATATATATATATATATATATATATATATATATATTAATTAGTGTATATTTACCATTAACCACACATACACTAAACAATTGTTAAATCCAATCCTCTTCATTTTTAAAATATTTGTCACACTCCTTTTAAATTGGATAAATTTTGACGACTTAAATATATATGAATCAGCATACCTACTCTCAGTAGCAGAGCTTTAGATATGAGGAGGCCTTTGTTCTACAATTCTTTGTCCATCATAAATAACTTTTTTAATTTTAATACATTTTACATTCTCGTAAATAAAAAGGATGGTTATCATTTTAAATTATTTCTTGATCAATTAGTGCCTACACTCGTTTCATCGTACTTTTAGTTTACTAAAACTATTTCTATTACTTATTTATTTTTAATGTGTAATTTATATTTTAAATTTAAATTGTTTTGATATTGATTGGTATAAGATTGTATAGGTCGTTTTTATAACTTATTATACGTGAAGTCAATTACATTGACAATACCAGTTCAAAAAAAAAACAAAAAAACAAAAGCGAGTACGATAAATCATTGGAAGTATCAAGTTAATTTAATACAAAAAAACTTCAAATTTTGTAAACTTAACTTGAGTTAGTTAGGGATTATTGATGAAGTATACATGAAGGAAATTAAACCTCTTAGTTTGATAGAAGGATGGAGGATATGGAATATGATAAATACAATAAGTTAAAATATGAAATGACCATTCTAACCTTATATTTTATAGTATATAAAATCATGTAAAAGATAAAATACAATTTAAATTATTTATTTTCTATTATATCACAATTTTTTTTTTTATATTTTTTATTTCTACTCTATCAAATAATAAAATATTCATTTTTATTTCTAATGTATTCGTATTTTCACGTCAGAGTTCTTTCTACTATTCTAATCATATCATAAAGAGAATTGTCCAAATTCTATTTTAGCTATTCATTCAGAAGACTAAAAAGTTCTGGGTCTTCTCTCAGCATTTCTGCATTATTGGGTTCCCTTCTCCAACGGTTGACCTGAACTGGTGTGATGGACTTCACATCTTCGCCGTCGTTCTCGAAAGCGAAACACCAACGGATTCACGACGTGTTCATCAACTTCAGGGGAGAAGACACCCGCAGGAAGTTCGTTTCTCATCTCCACTATGCTCTCTCAAACGCTGGAGTCAACACCTTCTTTGACGAGGAGAATCTTGTCAAAGGAATGCAGCTTCAAGAACTCATGCGAGCAGTAGAAGGATCTCAGATAGCGATCGTTGTTTTCTCCCAAACCTACACTGAATCAACTTGGTGCCTTGATGAGCTTGAACAAATCATCAAATGCAACCAAACCCAGGGCCAGAGTGTTCTCCCTGTATTTTACGAGATTGACCCATCCGATGTACGTCATCAGAAAGGTGATTTTGGAAAATCGTTGGAAGAAGCTGCACGCAGAACCTATTCAGGAGAACAACTGGAGCGTGCCTTGTCCCGGTGGAGCCGTGCACTCAACAAAGCTGCAGGTATCTCTGGTTGGGATGTCAAAAATTTCAGGTAAACCAATGACTCCTTCGTAATTTCTTTGGTTTGAGACTGAATGAAGGATATGTTAGTGAGTGTTTTATAATTGTTGTTGAACTTGAAGGAATGAAGCTGAACTAGTAAGACAAATTGTTGACCGCGTTCAGAAGTTACTGGACTACGAAGTCTTGTCTATTACAGAATACCCTGTTGGACTAGAATCCCGTGCGCAAGACGTGATTGGACTCATTGAAACTCGTTCCACCCAAGTCTGTATGATAGGGATTTGGGGTATGGGGGGATCGGGGAAAACTACCGTTGCAAAAGCTGTCTACAATCAGATTCATCGTAGATTCATGGATAAAAGTTTCATTGAGAATATTAGAGAAACTTGTGAAAATCATGGTAGAGGGTATGTTCCTTTGCAAGAACAGCTTCTTTCAAATGTTCTGAAAACGAAGGTGGAGATACATAGCGTTGGGATGGGGACGACTATGATCGAGAGCAGACTTGATGGAAAAACCGCACTTATTGTACTTGATGATGTGAATGAGTACAACCAATTAAAAGCTGTCTGTGGAAATCGTAAGTGGATTGGTCAAGGAAGTGTAATAATCATTACAACTAGAGATGTTGGTCTCCTTACTAGACTTGATGTTGATTATATTTATGGGATGGATAAAATGGATGAAGACGAGTCGCTTCAGCTTTTCAGTTTTCATTGTTTTGGAGATGCAAAACCAAAAGAAGACTTCAGTGAGCTTTCAAGAAACGTTGTTGCTTATTGTGGAGGACTACCTCTGGCTCTTGAAGTGCTTGGTTCTTATTTATTTGACAAGACGTCAAAGAAAGTGTGGGAAGGAGTATTGTCGATACTAGAAAAAATTCCCAATGATGAGGTTCAGCGGAAATTAAGAATAAGCTTTGATAGTTTAAGCAATCACATGGAGAAGGATATATTTCTTGATGTATGTTGTTTCTTTATAGGTAAAGACAGAGGTTATGTCACAGAAATACTAAATGGTTGTGAACTATGTGCTGACGTTGGAATACCGGTTCTCATAGAACGTAGCCTCATAAAAGTAGAAAAAAACAACAAACTTGGAATGCATCCTTTGCTACAAGAAATGGGAAGAGAGATAATTCGTGAAAACTCAAGAAAGGAACCTGGGAAGCACAGTCGATTGTGGTTTCAAAAGGAAGTAGTTGAAGTATTGACAAAGAATACTGTAAGTACATTTCCTGTGCACGGTTTTCATTTTCTTTTAAAAGTGTTTTCTTTGCCGTGTTCAATATAACTGTAGTTAGGCTCAGCTGGGCCAACAAAAAACGTTTCTCGATTTATTTCCCTCTGCTCTTTACATCACAGGGGACAGAAGATATTGAGGGATTGGTTTTGAAAATGCATTTAACCATCAGAGATTGCTTCAAAGCCGATTCTTTCCAGAAAATGGAGAGATTGAGACTGTTGCAACTCCATCATGTACAACTTGATGGAAATTATGGGTACCTTTCTAAGCAACTGAAATGGATCTCTTGGCACGGCTTTCCTTCAAATTGTCTGCCAAACAGCTTTTGTATGAATGATGTAATTGCGATTGATTTAAAGTACAGTCATCTTCGATTCGTCTGGAAACAATCCCAGGTATTTATAACATGTTTTTCTTGTAAAAGTTATAGGTTGATTACAATAGAAATAGTAATTGTTTCTATTTGCTACTATTTCATTTTTTTATTTTATTCTCTAATATTTGTCAAAAAAAAAAAATCTTGTAGGATTTGAAGTGGCTAAAAGTCCTTAATCTGAGTCACTCCAGGTACTTGACAGAAACCCCTGACTTTTCTAGACTACCAAGTCTTGAGCAGCTCATTCTCAAAGATTGTCCAAGTTTATTAGCGATACACAAATCCATTGGTGATCTCTGTAATATTTTATTGATAAATTTGAAGGATTGTACAAGCCTAAACAATCTCCCCAAAGAGATATATAAGTTGAAATCTGTGAAAACATTTATCCTTTCTGGTTGTTCAAAGATTGACAAATTGGAAGAAGATATAGCACAGATGGAATCCTTGACAACTCTAATTGCTGATAATACTGCTGTGAAACAGGTCCCCGTTTCAATAGTAAGCTCGAAAAGCATTGCATATATATCCTTATGCGGATTTGAAGGACTGGCACGAAATGTTTTTCCTTCTATCATCCAGTCTTGGATGTCACCAACAATGAATCCCCTGTTATTTATTCGTCCGAATTCTGGCACCTCATGTTCTCTGGTTTCCATGAATACACAGAATAATACTTTGGGTGAACTTGCACCAATGCTTAGAAGCCTTCCAGATCTTCGAAGTGTTTTGCTGCGATATGAGACAGAGTCTCAACTATCTAAACTTGTAGAAACCTTTCTGGTTGAACATGTTATAAATGTTGCAGAATTAGGAATTTCAAGGCATCACTTGAGGTCATCTTTGATTGGAGTTGGAAGTTACAAAGCACACTTTGATATTCTCAACGATAAAATATCTAAGGTTAATTCCTTCTCTAGATTTTACCTTTCTCTACTATACCGTCAATTTTAGCTACTAATTAAGAGAACCTGAAATAATCCTTATGATGCGTCTAAAAGAAAATTCAATGAGTATTTGTTAGATTCTCATTGAACGTAAAAGAAAGTTGAAAGATCTCCTGAGACATAAACAGAAATGCATTATAGATTCATATTGATCTGCTGTTGATATATATACAGAACTAAACTATTAACCAAATTTGTATGAATTAGTTATCATTACCGAGTTTTAATTTATGCAATAAGTGATCAGGGATTCGATCTTCAGGTTTCTGTGTATAGAAAAATATTCGTTAAAAGACGAGTCTCATATATGAATATCATTCAATATTTCAAAAACTTAGTCATGAGTTTGGGATGAGAAAATGGGAGTTATGGGAAAAGAGATCAAATTTAGGTTCTTATATCTCTGAACTAAAACTAAAGCTTGATGAATTTTCTGCATTCATAGTATATCTGCCATTGCATTATTAATACACATCCTTCTACAGGTTAAATTATGTGTTACTATAGACCATCATCATAATAAGCTCCTCTAAATTTCACACTAATTCCCACTAATGGTCTTTAGTGCCATTACAAAATTTTAAATGTAGAAAAGTAATTAACTATCACTAATGTAACCTTAAATCCTCATTATATGCATCATTATTTACACATGAAAGCATGAATTATTCACCTTCTCTTGTAGTTTTTAATCTTCCCATATGGCAATTAACCGCTTAATTAAAAGTATAATTTGCCTCCCCCAAAAAGTTGTACAATTCATTTCTATTTTTATTAGAAATGCTCATTTTGTAATTTTGGAATGATAAAAGAATTATTGCAGGGTTAGGAGTCCATTGCATAATGACTAAGATTGTTTTCTCATGTTACAGGGATTGGTAACCAATGAGGCTTGTGAAGTTTCACTTCCAATTGACAATAAACCTTATTGGTTGGCCCATACAGGTGAGGGACAATCGGTGTTTTTCACTGTGCCGGAGGACTGTGGCATGAAGGGAATGACTTTGTGTATTGTTTATTTATCAAACCCCGAAATCAAGCCCACCGAATGTCTTACTAGTGTCTTAATTGCTAATTACACAAAGCGCACCCTGCAGATACACAGGCAAGAAACAGTGATTTCATTTAATGATGAAGATTGGCAGGGGATAATATCACATTTGGCAGGTGGAGACAAGGTGGAGATTTTTGTGACTTTTGGTCATGACTTGGTGGTCAAGAAAACGGCTGTCTATCTGATGTATGGTGAATCGAACGATATAGAAAGTGGGCCGACGAATTGTGAATCGAATGATGTAGAAATTGAGCCGCCGCATTGTGAATCAAATAATATCGAAATTAAGGCAATATGTATACCAAATGATATTGAAAGTAAGCCGATGCCTTGTGAAGCAAATGCTATCAAAATTGCGGCCATGAATTCCGAATCAAATGTCTTGGAAATGAAGTCTGATCCTAAGCCAAACAGAAATGGATGCATTAGATTCTTCAAGAAATTTGCAATGTGTGACTGGTAAGTCATATTCATATCCCTTTTATGGGAACAATTCTCAATCCCTTGTGCTCTGGAATTAAATCGTAGTGTCCTTGATTGTATTCAAATTCTTTGGATTTTGAGTACCTTATAGTGGGAAAATTCATGTTTATTTTCCCCTGTTTCTCACTCTAACCGTTATGCCTCTTTTGTTGTCCTTGATTTTTTTGTTGTATTCTCCTTTTAGTAGTTATTTATGAAAATTGTTTTCTTGTAAATTGCTCACCCACACAACTTCATGAATTGATGTCCACGTTTTTTCTTCTACACTTGTTTGCACAAAGTGTTAAACATAACTTTTGAAGGAAATGAACGTCTAGGGCTTCTAGGCAAAGGTTGTAAGCATATGTCTAACAAACGTGATTTAAGATTCAATAGCAACAGCCGTTATTTTACCTTAAAAAAATTCAAAATCAGTCAGTAAACCAAATATGGTTTCTATGAATGGTTGGTTATGTCTTTTGGTTTAAGTAATGCTTAGAACTTTCTTGAGATTAATGAATCATGTATGTATTGAGAGATTTCGTAGAAAAATTTGTTGTGTGTACTTTGATGATGTTTTTATCCATAGCACTTCACTTCAATTGCATGATCATTTAAAATCTATCTTGTGTGAGCTTAGAGAAGAACAATTGTATGTCAATCTTGAAAAAAACATCTTTTGTAAATGTACTAACCATGTTACGTTTTTTTTTCTTCAAAAGGAACACAAGTGGATGAGGAAAAGGTTCAGACTATTAAAAAAGGGCCTATACCTAACTCCATGACTGAAGTGAGAACTTTCCACGACTTAATAAGTTTCTATACGAGATTTGTGAAGAATTTTAGCACATTGGCAACACCGTTCAAAAAAGTGCACAAGAAAAATGTAGGTTTCTAATGGGAAGTGATAATTAATGGATCATTGTATTTTTCTTTATTGAATCTTTGTAATTATTAACTTAAGTGAAATGTATTTTCCTTTATTGAATCTTTCTAATTATGATGCAAATTTTTTTTATCAAGGAAACTATATGAGTTTCATTCAGAAATATTAGAGTGTAACTCTTTTATCTTAGTAAGAGTGATTCTTCTAAGTTTTTAAGTGATTCAAGAATCCTTTGGCTGTACCAACGAACTTTGACATCCTTTTTGAGTTGTCTCTCTTTGAAAGAGTGATTATTTCCTTCCACTTTTCATGTCCATATCATGTTCTTTCTTCACCAGAATTCATAAAATGTTCTGTCTAGATTCATCTTGTGGTCATAATTCAATTTCTATTCACCAAAATTGAGTGATATTTTAGCCTAAATTGACGTTCAAAATGAGCACTTTCATCTTGATTTGGAATCACCTTAATATAAATTATATACCTCAAGATATCGATGTTTCTAACAATTTTCCTAACTTTGAATTTTTCAACACTTTTCAATCCACATCGCCACTAATTTTCTAAATTTCCCATAAGGTTTTAATTCTAAAGATCCTAACTGAGCCTTTGTTCAAATAGGGTTTTCATCATTTTGTTACCAGAGCTCTAGTTTAAGGGTTTGATTGTCAAATCGGTAACGGGTTGGATATGGATAATGCCTACCTGCTATCTGACCCATAACAAAAAATTCAACCTGCTACCTGTCCCGTTTAAAAAATACTCACGAGTTTTAAAAAACTCATAACTATCGATACCTGCCAATATCTAAAAAAAATAATTTATAGATTTTTAAGATAAAAAATAAAATTACAAAAAGAATATAAAATATATGTAAATTAAATTAATTATAAATTAAATTTTAATTTTCATTAAATTTAATCTAATAAAATATAAAGTAAATTTTATTTTAATATTTTGTGATAACGGACCAACTTATTTATAAACTGATATTAAATTACTTGCTACTCATTATCCACAGTATCTCCTTACTATCCCTCCAGATTTTATGAATATCCAAAAGGATATTTTTGACATCCCCATTCCAAATCGAATGTTTTCTTTTTCTAATTTCTTTTGTTTTAGACATAATTTCAGTCTTCATTCTCATATATTGATATTACGGTTTCTTTTATTTTCTTTTAATAATTGCAACAAAATGATATCAAAATAATGTTATAAAAGTGTCTATCATATAATTTTGTATTCCAAATAAAACTGGAAATTACATTTACTTTGCGTTTCTAATAAAACGAATGACACTTCTTTTTACTTTTATAAAATGATAGTCAACTTCCTAAATTTTAATAAAGTGACATCTAATTCTTTTATTTTATTTATTTTAAAAATAATTTCATGTGTGTGTGACGTTTCTCTTACCTAAATTGTATTTATACTTTCTAAATTTTTTTTCATTATCAGAGTGGCCTCTTTAGATATAAGTTAATGTTAAAATAAAATGTTTTGTTATTCTTTTAAAATTTAAAGAGATACGTGCCCAACATAAAAAGAGACAATGTAATGCTTTTAAAATAAAAAGTAAAGTTAACATGTAAATTTCGAAGAACGGAAAAAATTTAATACTTATATATTAGTGTAATACTTTTATTCTGTAGTTCAAAGTCGCTGTTGGTCTACTTTCTTAAATGGCTAATGGTCTACTATAAAATATATATTAAGCTTTGGCAACTTTGAATGCTTTTGTGTCTGTACAGTGGTCAACTCTTCACTGTGTTGCATTATTTGCTTTCTCTTCCAACACTTCATGACGTTATCAATTCCTTCCATGGAACTTGTCTCATCGACTTCCAAACTCCCACGGATGTACGACGTTCTCATCAACTTCACCGGAGAAGATATCCGTAGGAAATTTGTTTCTCATCTCGATTATGTCCTCTCTTCTGTTGGATTAACTACTTTCCTTCAGCACGACAATGCAGTGCAGCCAAAACACATCCAAGAGCCTATTCTGAATCTTTGTCGGGTAGCAATTGTTGTTTTCACCGAAACCTATTCTCAATCTGCTTGCTGTCTTCATCAGCTCCAACAAATCATTGAATGGCACGAAACTTACGGCCGACATGTTTTGCCCGTATATTACGAAATTCAGCCATCCGATGTACGTCTCCAGAAGGGTGACTTTGGGAAAGCCTTCAGAGAAACTGCACATCAAACATTTTCAGCACAAGAACTGGAGCATGGCATGTTCAGGTGGAGTCACGCAATCACAAAAGCTGCAAATTTCTTTGGATGGGATGATTGCAATTACAGGTAAATCGCTCACTCAATAAGCATATTTTAAGCTTTTGTTTGAATTTAGGTAATACATGACTTCCTCATTAATTGCTATTGCACTTGAAGGAGTGATGCTGAACTAGTGGACACAATTGTTAAGAGCATTATTAATTTACCAGTCTTGTCTGCTACAAAATTTCCAGTTGAATTACATTCTCTCGCGGAAGAAGTGATTCAAATTATAAAAGATAAATCAACGGGACTTTGTAGGATAGGGATATGTGGAATGGGAGGATCGGGTAAAACCACCCTTGCCAAAGCCATCTACAGTCAAATTCATGGTACATTTGTGGAGAAAAGTTTTATTGAAGATATTTCAGAAGTTAGTCGGACGAGAGGGGATGTACATTTACAACGACAGCTTCTTTCAGATGTCCTGAAAACAAAGGTAGAGATACATAACGTTGAAATGGGAAGAAGTATGATTCTGGAAAGACTTTATCGGAAAAGGGTGCTCATTGTACTTGACGATGTGAATGAACATTGTCCATTAGACCTATGGGAAAGTAGGGCATGGTTCGGTGAAGGAACAGTAATAATCATTACAACAAGAGATGAAAGGCTGCTAAGGAAACATGAAGTTCGTTCAGTTTATCGGATAGATCCAATGAATGAAAACAAGTCCCTTGAACTTCTTAGTTGGCACGCATTTAGAGAAGCAAAACCAAAAGCAGAATACATTGACCTTGCAAAAAGAGTAGTTTCTAGATGTGGAGGACTACCTCTAGCTCTTGAAGTCATTGGAAGTAGTTTATTTGAAAGGACGAAAGAAGAATGGAAGAGTGTAGTGTCAAAATTAGACAATATTCCCCCACATGAAGTTCTACAAAAATTGAAAGTAAGCTTCGACAGTTTGCATAATCAAATGGAAAAAGATTTATTCCTTGATGTATGCTGTTTCTTTGTTGGTAAAGGCAAAGCTTATGTTCGGAAGATTCTAAATGGCTGTGGAGTAGACGCTGATAGTGCAATAAGAGTTCTCATAGAACGTAACTTCATCAAAGTTAAAAAGAACAAGAAATTTGGAGTGCATCCTCTGCTACGAAAAATGGGAAGAGAAGTTATTCTTGAAATTTCAAGAAAGGAACCTCGAAATAAGAATCGGCTGTGGCTTGATAAGGATATGCATCACGCACTATTAGAGAATACTGTAAGAACATTCTTAATCTAAGGTTTTGAAACTTCTTTTGAAAGTGATTGCTTTCTCATGTCGAATATATTATTTTTTCTTAGCTCTTTTCATCAAGGGAGAACAAAATCATTCACAGATGGCCTATGGAAGAGGATTTATTTGAACGTTATCCTCCTTTAGAGATAAGTGGCCCATTAACATTGGTGAAAATCACTAGAGATTCTGAGTTCCATCCTAAGAAACTGAAATGGATCAGTAGGCAAGGGTTTCCTACAGAATACCTACCTAACGAACTTTATCTGCATGATGCTATGGTGATTGATTTAAAATACAATCTTCTTCGATTCTTCTGGATGGAACCTCAGGTTTTTATTAAGCGCCATTTTCTTTTGAAACTTAACTAAAATCATATATAATACTTGTTTCCACTTATAACTATTTTATTTCATCATTTTCTTTTCTAACATTTTATCAAAAAACTATCTTCTTGAAGGTTTTGGTGTCCCTAAAAGTCCTTAATCTCAGTCACTCCATGTACTTGACAGAAACCCCTGACTTTTCTAGACTACCAAGTCTTGAACAGCTCATTCTCAAAGATTGCCGAAGATTGCGTCAAGTACACCAATCTATTGGATGCCTCTGCAATCTTACACTTCTAAATGTGAAGGATTGTACAAGTCTAAACAATCTCCCAGAAGAAATATATAGGTTGAAATCTTTAAAAACTCTCATTCTCTCTGGCTGTTCAAAGATAGACCTAATTGAAAAAGATATAGGGCAAATGGAATCCTTGATAACTCTAATTGCTGAAAATACAGCTGTGAAACAAGTGCCTTTTTCCGTTGTAAGCTCAAAATGCATTGGACATATTTCCCTACATCATTTTGAGGGATTGTTATATAATCTTCTCCCTTCTATCATTCGGTGTTGGATGTCGCAAACAGTGAATCCCCTATCTTATATTCATTCCTTTTGCATGGATAAGGAGCATAATAGTGGGGATGACATTATTCCACTATTTAACACCCTTGCAAATCTTCGAAGCGTTTTGGTGCAATGTGACACCGAGTTTCCACTATCTAAGCAAGTAAGAATTACTATGGTGGAATATGTTGTAAATATTTCAGAATCAGGAATTTCAAAGCATCACTTCAGATTTTCTTTGATTGGCTTTGGAAGACACAGAGAATTCTTCAATACTGTGAGCGATAGCGTATCTCAGGTTCTTCCATAGCTCTCTTATTTCTTTATTACCTTCACCATTAATTTAGCTATTAATTAAGAGAACATAAATAAAACGAAACTAGAATATGGAACTTTTAAAACCCTTTACTTCTGTCTGATGTTTGTAATCAGCTAACCGAGTCATTATACTTATACTAAGTACTAGGAATTGATTTCCACTTCCTTTCTTTGCTTGATTCGTGGTTGTTTTATTCCCAATGATTGTAGAATTATAAACTGAAAGAGATGAAAATATAAATGCATTCTAAATCTCTAAGGACATGATGGTGATATATACAGAACAAAACTAACTAGGTTTGTTTAAATTAATTATCAATGATGCCTTAATTATGTTTCACATTTTTGTTAGATTATAAATGCTGAATTCATAATATTTATGATAAAATAATGATTGCAGATGGCAATTTGAACAGCAAAATTACATAAATAATTAAGCTTTTCATCTAATGGTACAGGTATTGGCAAGCAGTGAGTCAAGTGATGTTTCTCTCCCTGGCGGCAATGATCCTTATTGGTTGGCCCATATGGGTGAGGGACATTCTGTTTCTTTCACTTTGCCTCAGGATCGTGTCATGAAAGGAATCGCTTTGTGTGTTGTTTATTTTTCAACCTCCAAAATCATCGAACCTAAAGTTGCCACTGTCTTAATTGTTAATTACACGAAGTGCACATTACAAATGCACAACCATAGCTCAGTAGTGTCCTCTAACGATGAAGATTGGGATTTCATAAGTTCAAATTTAGAATCTGGAGACAAGGTGGAGATTTTTGTGACTTCTGGTCATGGATTACTGATCAAGAACACAGCTGTCTATCTTATATATGGTGAATCAAATGACTTGGAAATGGAGCCTTGTCCTGAGCCAAAGAAAAATGGTTTAAATAAATTCATTAAGAAAATGTTAATATGTGACTTCTGTTAAGTTAATGTTCTTTTTTGAGAACAGAAAAGGAGCTGGAACCAAAGAAAAATTCCTAAGGATCTCTGGTAATGAGACTTCTGGTAAGTCATTCATCTTCTTTGAGAACAGAAGGATCCCTTGTGTTATGAAATTAATCTTGGTGTTCTTGATTGCAATTTACTTTTTTAAATCCTTTCATTGGTTTTTTTAGAGTTAAGAAATTCTTGTTTATTTTACCTGTTTCTCACTAGTTACATTGTGCTTCCTTGGCTTTACTGGAGTTTTTTATTGTATTTGTTTTCTCGTTGCTACTTTTGTCAACTCTTTTCCCTTTTAACAAACATTTCATCAAAACATCCTCGTAAATAAAAATTGCATCATGAAATAAATATAGCTGTGGTTCGATATTTTGCTTAGTGTTTTTTTGTATCAGTTGGGAAGTCTCTATTTTTGTTTCAACATGATAAGCATTATGACCTCAAGTTTAATTTCATTTCTTCTTATTTTCGCTTATTCTATTTGTCAATCTTTGCAGTGGTTGACTAAACATATTACACGTTAAGATACACAACCATTGCATAGTAATTTCATTTTATGAGAAGACTAGCATGGCATAATATCAGATTTACAATGTGGAGACAAGGTGGAGATTTTTATGACTTTTGATCATGGATTGTTGGTTAAGAAGACAGTCAGGTATCTGATGTATGGTGAGCCAGAGAAATATTTCCTCATTAGATTCATAAAGAAAATTGTAATGTGACTTGTGGTAAGTCATTTATCTTCTTGTGAACATCAGAATCATTTTAATTAAGGAATTAATCCTAGTATCCTTCATTCCTATTTATTTATTTTCCATCTTTTCCTTGCTTTTCTTTAGAGTATAGATTATGGTTAAAGAAATCATGTTTATTTTACCCTGTTTCTCACTCTTCAGTGGTGCTTCCTTGACTTTACCTGAGTTGTTTATTGTATTTGTTTTCTGATGTTCACCTTTTATCAAAGCTTTTCCCTTTAGCAAATAATATTTCTTGGTGTTCGATATTTTATTATTTGTTTTGCTTTGCCATCTGCTAGGTAGTTTCTGTTCTTTGTAAACACCGTAGCCTTATCCCTTTCTTTAAGTCTAAATGAAACAAACTTTAATCTCACTTCTCCTTTTACACTGATTCTATTTCGTTTGTGTATAATTTAAATATGTTAACTTTTTTTTTTCAGTTTACATTTACAAGTTTCGTTATAATTTTCAGTTTTGGATTTTTATTATACCTAATTTTTTAATTTTCAGTTTTCAACTTTGTGTTTCAAATAAAAGGAAAAATTACATTACTTTGGGTTTTTAATAAAATGAATGACACTCATCTTTGTATTTTTAATAAATGATACAAAACTTCCTAAGTCCTAATTATGCTATATCTAGTTATTTGATTTGATTTGATTTTAAAAGTAAATTCAGGTATAGCTATATATCTCTAAATTATATTTATGCTTTCTGTTTTTTTTTTCTTTCTTATTATTAACGGCCTCCATAGATATACGTTAATGTGTATTTGTTATTTTTTAAAAATTTAAAGACATACTTGCTTGACATAAAAATAGAGATACTATAACGCTTTTAAAATAAAAAGTAAAGTTAATATGTAAATTTAAAAAAAAAAATAGAATATAATTATAAAAGTTTTCATACTTATTATTTTAAATGTTTTTTTTTCTGTGGTTCAAAGTACTATGTTGGTGTAATATCTTAAATGGGTAAAGTAAAAAGCGTTCTGTGATAGTCATATATAATGCGCTTCCACTAATATAAAAAAGTTACTATCTTTAGCTACTTTGAATGCTTTTGTGTCTGTACAGAGATCATCCCTTTCACTGTGTTGCATTAGTGCTTTCGCTTCTAACACTTCATGGCGTCTTCAATTCCTTCCATAGAATTCGCCTCTTCAACTTCCAAACTCCCACAGAAGTACGATGTGCTCATCAACTTCACTGGAGAAGACATCCGCAGGAAATTTGTTTCTCATCTCGATTATGCTCTCTCTACTGTTGGACTCACCACTTTTCTTCACGAGGAGAATGCAGTGAAGGGCATGCACATCCAACTACCTATTCTTAATCTGTGTCGGGTAGCAATAGTTGTTTTCACCAAAACCTATTCTCAATCTGCTTGGTGTCTTCATGAGCTTCAACAAATCATCAAATGGCAAGAAACTTATTCCCGACATGTTCTGCCCGTATATTACGAAATTCAGCCATCTGATGTACGTCTTCAGAAGGGTGATTTTGGAAAATCTTTCAAAGCAACTGCACAACAAACATTTCCAGGGCAACAACTGGAGCATGGCATGTCCAGGTGGAGCCACGCACTCACCAAAGTTGCAAATTTCTTTGGATGGGATGAGAGCAATTACAGGTAAATCACTCACTCACTCACTCAATCAACCATATTTTGAGCTTGTAGTATAATTTTGGCACTACGTGACTTCTTCTGTAATTGCTATTGAACTTGAAGGAGTGATGCTGAACTAGTGGACAAAATTGTTAAGAGCGTTCTTAATTTACCAGTCTTGTCTGCTACTAAATTTCCAGTTGGATTACAATCCCGCGTGAAAGATGTGATTCAAATTATAAAAAATAAATCCTCGGAAGTTTGTATAATAGGAATATGTGGAGGGGGAGGATCGGGTAAAACCACCCTTGCCAAAGCTATCTACCATCAACTTCATGGTACATTCACAGAGAAAAGTTTTATTGAAGATATTTCACAATTTAGTCAAACAAGAGGGCATGTTCATTTACAAGAACAACTACTTTCGGATGTCCTAAACACAAAGATGGAGATACGTAGCATTGAGATGGGTAAATGTATGATTAGGGAAAAACTTTCTGGGAAAAAATTGCTCATTGTACTTGACGATAATAAATATGATTCATTATTAGACCTATGCGATAGTCATATAGGGTTCGCTAAAGGAACTGTCATAATAATTACAGCAAGGGAAGAAAGCTTACTAAGGATACCTCAAATTGGTTCTGTTTTTTGGATAAATCTGTTGAGCACAAATGAGTCCCTTGAACTTCTTTATTGGCACGCATTTAGAGAAGAAAAACCAGAAGAAGAATACAGTGACCTTGCAAAAAGAGTAGCTGTTTATTGTGGAGGACTACCTCTTGTTCTTGAAGTCATTGGAAGTAGGTTATTTGAAAAGACGAAAGAAGAATGGAAGAGTGTATTGTTAGAATTAAAGAAAATTCACAAACATGATGTCCATCGGAAATTGAAAATAAGCTTTGATGGTTTACGCAATGAAATGGAAAAATATTTATTCCTTGATGTATGTTGTTTCTTTGTTGGTAAAGGCAGAGCCTTTGTTACAAAGATCCTAAATGACTGTGGAGTAGATGCTGATAGTGGAATAAGAGAACTCATAGAGCGTGGCCTTATACAACTGAAAAAGAACAACAAATTAGGAATACAACCGATGCTACAAAAAATGGGAAGAAAAATTATTCGTCAAATTTCAGGAAAGGAACTTGGGAAGAACCCTCGACTATGGTTTGCTCAGGATGCAGAATATGAACTATTAGAGAATACTGTACGAACATTTTTTATCTATTGTTTTGAAACTTCTTTTTGAAGTGTTTCCTTTCTAATGTGCAATATGTTGTTTTTCTTAGCTCTTCTCATCACAGCAGACAAAAGTCATTCGGAGATTGCCTTTGAAAATGTTTTTAATAGCCACAAGAGAGTTATTCCAACGTTATCCTTCAGTAGTAAGAGACAAATCAGGACTTCTGAAACTCACTGGAGATTTTGGGAAACTGAGATGGATCAGTTTGCAAGGGTTTTCTTCAGAATACCTACCTGAAGACTTTTATCTGCAAGATGCAATGGTGATTGATTTAAAACACAGTCTTCTTCGATTCGTCTGGAAAGAACCTCAGGTTTTTATCACCTGTCATTTTCTTTTAAAACTCAGATTAATTAAAATATAAAATACTATTTGTTTCCACTTATAACTGTTTTTATTTTTCGTTTTCTTCTCTAACATTTTGTCAAAAACTATCTTTGTAAAGGTTTTGAAGTGGTTAAAAGTCCTTAATCTTAGTCACTCCATGTACTTGAGAGAAACTCCAGACCTTTCCGGACTACCACGTCTTGAACAGCTCATTCTCAAAGATTGTCCAAGATTGCGCAAAGTACACCATTCTATTGGATGTCTCAACAATCTTGTATTGCTAAATTTGAAGGACTGTACAAGTCTGAGCAATCTCCCAAAAGAGGTATATAAGTTGAAATCTTTAAACACTCTCATTCTCTCTGGTTGTTTGAAGATTGACCCATTGGAAAAATATATAGTGGAAATGGAATCCTTGATAATTCTAATTGCTGAAAATGCAGCTGTGAAACAAGTGCCTTTTTCAATTGTAAGCTCAAAAAGCATTGGATATATATTTCTACGTGGTTTTGAGGGATTGTCATGTAATATTTTTCCTTCTATCATTCGGTCTTGGATGTCACCAATAATGAATCCCTTATCTTATATTCATTCGTTTTGCATGGATATTGAGGATAATGGTTGGAATGATTGTTTGCCATTGCTTAGCACCCTTGCAAATCTTCGAAGTGTTTTGGTGCAATGTGACACCGAGTTTCAACTATGTAAGCAAGTTGAAACTATTCTGATCGAATATGGAGTAAATGTTACAAAATCAGGAATTTCAGACAAGAACTTAAAGTATTCTTTGATTGGTGTTGGAAGATGCAAGGATTTCTTCGATGCTGTCAGTGATAGCATTTCTAAGGTTCATCTCTAGCTTTCCCTTCGTTCATTACCTTCACAGTCATTTTATCTATTGATTAAGAGAACACAATAATCCGAATAAAGTATAATACAGGTTCATCCAAAAGTATCTGATTTTAATAACCAACTAACCAAGTGATTATGCTTGTATTAAGTACACGCAAAATGATTTCCACTTTCTTTCTTTACTTGCTTCATGATTGTTTTATTCCCAATGATCTTAGAAATATAAACTGTGAGAGATAAAAACAGAACCTCATTCTGAATCCCTAAAGAAATGATGGTGATATACACTGAACAAAAACTATTAACCAGACTTGTTTTAAGCATATATTAATTTTTGTTTAATCAAACATGCCCTTATTATCTCATGATATAGGTATTTGCAAGCAATGAGTCACGTGATGTTTCTCTCCCAGGTGATAATGATCCTTATTGGTTGGGTCACATGGGTAAGGGTCATTCTGTTTCTTTCACTGTGCCTCGAGATCGTGACTTGAAGGGAATGGCTTTGTGTGTCGTTTATTTATCAACCCCTGAAATTGTGGCAACTGAATGTCTTACAAGTGTCTTAATTGTTAATTACACAAAGTGCACACTGCAGATACATAACCATGGCACGGTGATTTCCTTTAATGATATAGATTGGCAAGGTATAATATCAAATTTAGGATCAGAAGACAAGGTGGATATTTGTGTGACTTTTGCTCATGAATTGGTAGTCAAGAACACAGTTGTCTATCTGATATGTAGTGAATTAAACGACTCACAAAAGGAGCCTTCGCCAAAGAAAAATTCCCTAGTTAGATTTATAAAGAAAGTTGTAATGTGACCTCTGATAAGTCATTTACCTTCTTTTAGAGCAGTAGGATCTCTTGAGTTATGGAATTAATCCTCCTTGAAAGCAATTTATGTTTCCTCATACTTTCCTTGTATTTCTTTCAGTAGCTTACATTTAAGAAATTCATGTTTATTTTACCTTGTTTCTGCTCCTCACATTGTGCTTACTTGGCTTTACTTGAGCTGTTTATTGTATTTTGTTTTCTGAATGTTGGTTTTGTCAATTTTTTACCTTTTAGCATATTTCATTAAGAAATCCTCGCAAAAGATGCTGTTGCATTATGAAATAAAGATAGCTGAGGTTCGATATCTATAAAGAAATATACAATAAAAAAGAAGATATATGAGGTTTCCTTATAGGTGTATGACTTCACATAATGAAATGTATTGAGGTTTAAGACTTCCAAAAAAGAATAAATCACATTCAAGCATTGTATATCTTGAGTTTATCTCGTAACAACTTTGTCCTTTATATAGGCCTTCAGAAATAAGAATGTTTCTTGCATAATCTCTTGAGATATTATCCTTTTATGCTTGATAACAGAATTGTTTGCATGTACATGGTCTTGTAAATTGATGCACTTCCTTATAAATACTGCGAGCTATGAATAAGGAAATATGCAAAGAACATTTGAAATAATATGTATATGATATTGTACTAATATGGATTGCTTCATGTTCCTTACAACCAATAATGATTCTTTATATACGTTTATTTTTTAACATTTTTCAAGCAAGTTGTTTCTGCATTTATAAAAGAAAATAGTGACTTCAAATTTAAGTGTTCTAACATCCCATTTTAATAGTATGAAACTTCTAGAGTACAATGTTACATAGATGATAACTTACAAAAAATTACAGACCACCGAATAAGAAAATCATACACTTGAAGAATGAATTCTATCTATGTTGGTGCATCATCCTTCTTTTCACTCTAAAACTACTAGGAAGATGTCCACTCTCTAAGCTCACATTGGTTAATGTGATCATCACAAAAGAAAAAAAACATATACAGAGGCAGACAACACAAAAGCAAGGGTAAGCTAGTGATAAAATACTTCAACCATGGTAATATAAAACTTCATCATTTATCACAGTTCACACATAATAACACATCATTTCCATTCATACCACATACTCAGGCAGATCAAAAGAAATATAGTATAAATGTCGAGCCATGGAAGGTTTTTCACTTGTGGGATGGAACAGTTGACCCACTTAAAGCTAGCACAAGAGGTTACTCCATTAAAACACCCTTTGCAACCATGGAGAAAGGCCCCTGAGCTAAGACCTCCCACTCCTCTCACGCATGACTTATCACTCTCTAATTGAGAATGAATGATCATTAGAGTGTTAGGATAACCCCCATCTCAAGCTTCTTACATTTATACTAATCACATATTGAACCCCCAATAAGAAATTCCTCCTTGGAATTCTTTTCCACAACATTTCATCCACCAACAAAAATTCATTTAGCATTGCATACCAAATATATCAATCCACATAACATCCACTAAAAGAATTAGAAATAATCCAATCAAGTTATCAAACTACCAAATACAACTCAAAACCCAACAAAAATAAGAGAATAGAGAACATAAACCAATACTGCACCTAGGGTGCTCAACCCCAGCATTTTGGCGCTCAACACTATCCCTACTTGTAAGTGGCGCTCAACGCTACTTTCTTGGCACTCAGTCCTATACCAGAAAATCAACAACTCTAAAACTAGCTTTGGTTGATCCCAATACCTATCCAAATGATCAAAATGTCATCCTAAACAATGAAAATGATTCCAAAAACATGTTTATAACTTAAATTAGATACTAATTTGATGATTTGGTAAGGATTCTAAACATTTTACCTCAGATTTAGTTGAACAAAAAAGCTATACAAGTCTTAAATGGCCGAGACACTGACCCCAAACATTATATTTCTCTCTAAAACCAATCCTTTAGAAATTCATCTATTAAAACCCCCAAATAGGACCCAAAAACCAGTCAAGACTCTTATCCTATCATCTATTAACCCATTTTACATCAGATTCCTCTTAACTAAAACCTTATACAAGTTTAAAAGGACCATAAGACAACCATAAAAACTCAACTCCTTCCATTTGCTTACTAATTCAAATTCTCAACTGTTCAAAGCCCTAATATTAAGGATAACATCTTCTATACTTTACCTTACTAACTAACCTTGGTTTGTAACCCAAATTTAAGTTATCTGTAAGCTCCAACAAGTTTGAATTCAAATGAAAGTAGACCTAAAATATCAAACTACTTACTCCAACCATTATCTTACAATTTTTCCTATTAAGACCTACATTTCAAATATCAAACCTAGCGATGGGCAAAATAAATTATACTGAATTGTACTCTTAAAAACTATATTGAACCAAAAATTAATTTGTTTAAATTGAACTAAACTAAAAATTAGTTCAAATAAATGAACTATACTACCTTTTTTCTTTCAAACTATACCGTCCTATACTCTACTATTTTATCATATTATTAAAATTGAATTAATAACTATAACGGTTTATTATTAATTTAAAGATATAAAATGTCTAAAATTTGATTCTCATATTAAATATAGTTTTATTTAATAATATAAATTATTTTATATATTATTTTATATAAATTAAAAACTTAATATCTAAAAAATATCTCTTTGCGTTATTCGAAATATATCTCTGTTTTCACTAGTAAAAAATAGGGTTTTTAAATTGCCTATTACGCCTCGATTTTTGAGAACCCGAGACGTATAAAAACCCGATGGCAGAAATGTAATTTTAGAGACATTATACACCTCGGTTCTTCTAAACCTGCTTGCTAAAAGAGTATACTACCTCGGTTGATTAAAAGACCGAGACACATTTGCTTTTTCGAAGAAAGATACTGCACCGGTTGCATATTAAACGAAGTCGTATCACATTTATGCCTCGTTTTTTCTTATAATTGATGCCTATAGTTGGTTCTAGGGTTAAAGTTCAAAACTTTATTCACTTTCATTGTTCTTCTTCCCAAGTCTCTGTGCAAAACCTCTCTGCCTCGCCGTTCACCACTGCTCTTTGCTTCGCCGCCACACCACTACACCACCGCCCCCGCCGTCTCAGTTCCCACTGTCAGGTGCCCCACTACCGTCGCTGGTTCAACCACTGGGCGCTGTGGTTTCAACGGTTCTTCATCGCCACCACTGGTCCTTGCCTCCCCGTCAACGCCACTACTAAGTGCACCACTGTCGCCGTCGTCTTTGTCGCTGGTGTTGCTGATGTTCATCCACCATTGGTGCTGTTGTTGTTGTTGGTCCGATATGTTATTCTCATCAACCACCGCCAACCCCTCCTCCCTCATCCACTCCTCCTCCATCACCTCTCTCCTTTGTTTTCTGATTGATGCATGTGGTGGGGTTTGGCTGAACTTGATCTGAATCGATAAAAGTTTGCAGCTTTGGAGAGGGGAAGTATTTTTGGTGTTAGCTTCCGAATTTTTTGTTTGATCTTGAATTTTTTTGTGCTGCAACTCTTGGTTAGTCTTGGGGGATTCACCTTTGTAAGGTACCGAGTGAGGCTCTGTTGAAGAATTGAAGTGGTTTGGAGCTATATTGTGAAAAGAAGGCTCTTTTTTTCTTGGGACTGTTTGCCGGTGATGAAGGGATTGAAGGGGGATTTTGTCCTTTGGTGAAATGAAAAAGCATCTGGGTTGTTCGATGAACACACGGTAAGGCTCCCTGTTTTCGGATTTTCGATGAACAACATCTGGGTTGTTCGCTGATGTTTTGAACTGGAAGAGCTTTCGAGTTGTTGTCACCACCTCAGACATCCCCTTACTCAAAAGGATCCTCAACGACAGCCCCACATCGCCCTCTCCAATCTCTACCACTGCCTCACCTCTGGCGACATCGTTTGGGAAAAGTTCATTAGCATTCGTGGCCACCACTTGAGGCCTTACGTGGCCGATGACTGGTGCTTCCCTCTACTGCCTTTTCTCCTCATCCCGTTCTCTCCCAGCGGGATAGGCACCCCACGCAGAACCTGTTCGATGGAAGGCTCGTGAAGGGAAGGTCCGTGGTGGAAGAACTGATACTGCCTCGGTTCTAAGAGAACCAAGTCAAATCCTAGATACTGCTTTGATTAAAGAGAACTGAGGCAAATCCTATTGACCTTTTACCTCGCCTGCATATGCCTCAATTCCCAAACGATGTCTTTGGCCGAAAATAACCGATGTCTATTCCTTTAACTGAACTAATGTTTGCTTTATTTGAAATATTCTTATTTTGGTAATTATCTAGTTTAATATAAAGGTTTTCATCTTTCTTCTCTTCTCTTCTTACTTTTTACTGAATTATTTCTCATATATATAGGAAGTGCTACAATTGTGGTAAGTCTGGTCACATTGCTAAATTTTGTCGAGTTGAGAAGAAAAGTGAGAGAAACCTTCTTATGGAAGAAGAAGATGAAGAAGAGTGTGGAATCTTATTGACGAAAAAGAGCTCGGATGTAGTGGACATGGAGAGTTCGGTCCCAACAATGGATGAAGTGATCTCAGTAAATGGTGCGACAAATGTGGAGAAGGAACTCAAACAAAAAGATGAAGAAATTCAACAGATAGGAAGGCTTCTAGATGAAGCTAATGAAATTATGAATAAATAGAGGGTTGAGCTTGAGGAGCTAAAGAAGGTGACTCTTGATCCAGACGAAGAACAAGATGAAGATGTTGAAAAGAACCAAGGTATGAAAAGCTCGAATAGTGAGAAAGAAAAAAATCTAATGAGTAAAATTTCAGACGAGACTAAGAAATTGGTCAATGTTGCTAAGAGGTCGACCAAGATTATTGAGAAATCGCCTAAAGTCAGAAATGAGTTGGTCAAAACATTAAAAAGGTCAACCAACGTAAAAGATAAACTAGGTCTATCGAGGAGGAGGTTCACCGAGAAGACATAGACACCAATGAGATATGAGTCCAACCATATAAGGGATTGACACCACTCTCTACCCAAAATCTTAAGGTAATGGGTTAATGGGTCTTTCATATTTATATAGTACTCTACTTTCTCATTTCTATCCAACGTGGGACTTAGCCTCACACTTGGATTCCTAACTGTACTTGGCTCAAGGTCCTATTTGTACCTAATTAAAGGTTGCCAATGTTCAATTGAAAATAAATCCCCAATGAATTGAAAAGTCAAATTTAATAACTAGTGGTATTAAAAGTTTTAAAATAGCATCAAGAAGGGTTGCATTCCTCTAGAATAAGGACTGGAAAGGAATAAGGAATAATCAAAATGTAACACAGAATAACAAACAAAGAGACACTCAGAAACATAGGAAATAGACACGTACGGTAACTCACATACTCCACTACGCACTAGTGCAGCGAGGGGCTTTTACCGCGGTTATTTTTCACTATACGTCGCGGTTTACGAACCGCGGCATATTCAGCCGCGGTAGTAAGTCAGAGACTTTATGCCGCGGTTATGACCGCGGTATATAGGTTGCGGAATATGCCGCGGTTGTCCAAAGAACCGCTGCCTAAATCCTTTTTTTTTAAAAAAAATTTTGTCCACTATATGCCGCGGTTGGGGTTACAACCGCGGCATATTCCCCTGAAGTTTTTTAAAATTGCAGGTCTGTTTTTGTGATATCCACTACCACAAAAACAGACCTGCATATAGTAGTGTCTTGAATCTCTGCAAAAGACAATTCATATTAATTAGTGTATATGAATTCAACATTTGGGAAAAAAATCAAAATTTGTTAAAGTTATCAAAATTTGTTAAAGTTACCACTAATGAAGAAATCATGTTAAGAATGCAAAAGGGCATAAATACCTGGAACAGGGGCGGCGAAAAAGCTTGGTGCAACAAAGGGTAATGGCAGCGGAGAGGAATGCAGGCGTTTCAAACGATTTTGATCGGCTAAAACTGTTTTTTATCGTCAAAAATGGGAAATGACCGAACAATTTTGAGTTTAAACGGTGAAGAAACGAGGGAACTGAGATGGGTGGTCGGTGGGAGAAGAAAACTCGAAGTCCAGCGAGCGTCTGCGCGAACAAGACGATATTGTTCCAAAGTTTTATTTTTTAACTCTGACTGGGGAATCTACCGCGGTTCACTACTTAACCGCGGTATAAGATGGCATTTTTGAAATTATTTTTAAACTATATGCCGCGGTTCGGCGGCAACCGCGGTAGAAGATGGCATTTTTGAAATTATTTTTAAACTATATGCCGCGGTTCGGCGGCAACCGCGGTAGAAGATGACATTTTTAAAATTATTTTTAAACTATATGCCGCGGTTCGGCGGCAACCGCGGTAGAAGATGGCATTTTTAAAATTATTTTTAAACTATATGCCGCGGTTTGGCGGCAACCGCGGTAGAAGATGACATTTTTAAAATTATTTTTAAACTATATACCGCGGTTCGGAGGGCAACCGCTGTATATTCCTCTAAATATTTCAAATTCATTTTAAATTTATTTCAGGTAGGAGAATAGGTTGCGGTTACTCTGAGAACCGTGGCATATACCCCTGTAACTTCTGAAATTCTCTGACTCAGTCAGCCCCTGCAATGAATTGGCAGGGGTATATGCCGCGGTTTTCCAGATAACCGCGACATATAGGCTGTTATTTAATTTTTTTTTCAGACGTGGCGTCAAAGGGGATGATTGACTGGCGTATATGCCGCGGTTCCCCTCTGAACCGCGGCATATTCCTTCGATTTATTTACAAAACTGCCACTGCGCACCATTATGCTGCGGTTTCTAGTGAACCGTGGCATAATGTGCGCTGTAAAAATCCAATTTTTTACTAGTGACGCCACAAAATCTTTGGATATACTTTTCCTTTTCTTTTTCCTCAAACTTCTCCTTTGTCCACCCTCTTAGGGATCCTCCTCCATGTGTCCCAAGGGCATAACTAATTATCTCTCTTTTTCCAGCTTCTCACTGTATGTTACATGTGCCTTAATGTTCAAACTGCACCTCTATTTTTCAATGATATGTGTTGTATTATTCTGCTTGATTTATACATTTATTGTTTAGCATTACATTTCAGTATCTTTATCAAATATTCATGAATTGTAACCATTCTTAAAAATGGAGAATTGATGGATTTAAGATGGATTTTGGGTACCAATTTTTATCCAACAAAGACAGCTTTTCACGTAATTAAATCACAGGAAACGTAGACAAAATTATATTAAAAAAACTTAACAAACCTGAGATAAAACCTTCCATTAAAAGTTAATGTCTTCTGGAAATATATTTTTTCTTGAGCTAAGCACTTTGATCAATTAAACCAATTTTCAGTGGTAGTCATCCATTTTGATATAGAATGAAAAAAAAGATAAGAAAAACTATAAATTCCAGACACAATCTATTGCTTTTCTTTAAAATGTTAATTAAATAATATTTAAGTTCATCCATTTCTAAATTATTTAAAGTTTTGATAAATATCATATTTCTTCCAATGTTTGAAAATATTAATTGAATAGCATAAATCTTTTAATAAAAAATAAATCCTTAAAAGTGTCTTTCCAAACACTTAACGTGAACGTCGCAGAGAAATAATAAAGAACGCACACTAGGTGGGTTCAGGAGCAAAATATTACACATATATGGAATTTAATATACAGTGATTGGCATCTTTCTCGAACTAACACTTTCTTTTGCCAGCAGGAATTGCTTATATAATATAAAGCCTATCTTTTCACCCACTATGTTTTTGATAAAAAAAATGAAGGTTGTATCGTATTTCAACTTTTTTTTTTTTTTTGCATTCTTCGTTTTACGACAACTTTGAATACGTCAGGTAATTTTAAATTTTGATGCAAAATATTATTAGAAGTAATCAAATTATAATACATAAGAGAAGTCCAAATCTCACTTTACAGGTCAATTTTATAAATTGAGTTAATTTTAATCTATTTTCTAATATGATATCTCACTTTTATAAGTCAGTTTTGTAAAATTGAGTTAATTTTAATCTACTTTACTTTCTAATGATATTAAAGTTATCGTCATACTCTATTCGAACAAATTCTATGAGGACATTGTTTCCACCCGTTATGAACCCAATGCAAAGGTGTAAACCTCATTAGCCAACCGACCCCTTTTTATAAACAACTGTCATTTTAACATCTCTTATAGTTATTGCTTTGCCTATGAAGAGTTGACTTCAATTCCTTTGATGGAGTTTGCTTCTTTTTCTTCATCATCATCATCTTTATCCTTCTTAAAATCAGAACCCCAATTCATATACGATGTGTTCATCAACTTTGGGGGAGAAGATATCGGTAGAAAGTTCGTTTCTCATCTCCATTCTGCCCTTTTACTAGCTCAAGTCAAAACTTTTATTAGCAAGGAGAATCTGCAAGAGGGAATTAAGCTGGAAGAACACATGCGAGCAATAGCAAGCTCTAAGATTGCAATAATTGTTTTCTCGAAGACATACACTGAATCTACCTGCTCGCGTCTTGAGCTTGAAAAAATCATTGAATGCCGCCAAACTTTTGGACAAATAGTTCTGCCAGTAATTTACGATATTGCACGATTGGATGAACATCTTCAGAAGGTTGTAAGGGTGTTGGAAAAAGCTGCACCAGGAAGCTATTCAGGAGAACAACTGGACCATGCAATGTCCAGGTGGAGCAGAGCACTAACCAAAGCTGCAGGTGTCACTGGTTGGGATTTCAGAGATTTCAGGTAAAGAAATGAATTCTTCGTAGTTTCTTGTGTTTTAGACTGAATTAAACATATGTTATGGCTGTGATTTGATTTTCGTAATACATTACCGTTCATATTGAAGGCACGATGCTGAATTTGTGGAGGAAATTGTTAGACGCATTCAGACATTGCTGGACTATACAGACATGTCTATTACCCAATTTCCTGTTGGATTAGAGTCCCACGTGGACAAGGTGATTGCATTGGTTGAAGAACAATCCACTGCAGTCTGTATGATAGGGATATGGGGAATGGGAGGATCGGGTAAAACTACCTTAGCCAAAGCCATTTATAATCGAATTTATCATTCATTCATTGGTAAGAGTTTTATTGAAAATATTGGACAATTTTGGAATCTGGTAAACAAAAGGCATGTTCATTTGCAAGAAAATCTCCTATATGATGTCTTAAAATCCAAGTTTGAGGTGGAAAGCGATAGGGTGGGAAGAACCATGATCGAGACTAAACTTTCACGAAAAAAGTTGCTTATTGTGCTTGATGGTGTGAATGAGTTTGGCCAATTAGAAAACTTATGCGGGAATCGAGAATGGTTCGGTCAAGGAACTGTGATAATCCTCACAACTAGAGATGTTACCGTGCTGAACCGACTAAAAGTTAATCATGTGTATAAAATTGATGTTATGAACGAAAATGATTCCATTGAGCTTTTAAGTTGGCATGCCTTTAGAGAAGCAAAACCAAGAAAAGAATTGAATGAACATGCAAGAAGCATAGTTGCTTATTGTGGAGGACTACCACTTGCTCTTCAATTCCTTGGTTCCTATTTATGTGATAGGACAAAGGAAGAGTGGGAAAGTGTATCATCAAAACTAAAAGTAAATCCCTTTAATCAAATACTTGAGAAATTGGAAATTAGTTTTGATGGTTTACATGACATGGAAAAGGATATATTTCTTGATATATGTTGCTTCTTTATTGGTAAAGAGAGAAGCTATGTTACAAAAATACTAAATGGCTGTGGACTTTATGCTGATATTGGAATAACAGTTCTCATAGAACGTGGCCTCATAAAAGTTGAAAGGTACAACAAACTTCAAATGCATCCTTTGTTACGAGACATGGGAAGAGAAATTATCCGTCGAAGATGCCCAAAGGAACGAGGGAAAAGGAGTCGATTATGGTTTCAGGATGATATAAAAGATGTACTGAAAAAGAATACTGTAAGAACATTCTTTATATGACTTTGAAAATTTTTTTAAAGTGTTTTCCTTTTCATTGTGATGCATGTGGTGTTCACTTGTTAGACTCAGCTTTAAGTATCAATGATCAACACATATTTAGGGATTTCTCAATTGTTTCTCTTTGTTGTTTTCATCATAGGGAACAAAAGCTATTCAGGGATTGTCCCTGAAACTGCATTCAACCGGTAGAGATTACTTTGAAGCTCATGCTTTCAAGGAAATGAAGAGACTAAGATTTCTACAACTGGATCATGTACAACTTACTGGTGATTATGGGTACCTTTCTAAACAACTGAGATGCATTTGTTGGAAAGGGTTTCCTTCTAAATACATACCAAACAACTTTCATATGGAAAATGCAATTGCAATTGATTTAAAACATAGTTATCTTCAACTCGTCTGGCAGCAACCCCAGGTATTTATTGTTAAATAAACTTAAATTAAAAAGGGATTTATTTGTTTATTTTGTCCAGCTTGGTTTTTTATTTTTCTAGGTTCGGTTAGTGTAGGAATCAGGTAGTAGAGTTATTATTTTAAAAGTCCTATTACTAGGGAGATATTTTAGCTTTTCTGTTTAGGGATTGATTTTAATTTTTATTTGTCTGGCTATTAATAGCCTTTATCTCAATCAATGAAGTAGCACATATTTTACAGAGAAAATATATTTTGTGTGGGTGAGGTTATTTTTAACAAAGTGGTATCAGAGTTTTATGTTCTGAGTATCAAGAGAGAAAAAAATAGAGAGGGAATAGTCAAACACCGTGAGGGAAAAAGTGAGTGCTTGGATTTTTTTTGTAACGGAATGAGTGTGTCACAATTGTTGGAAAAGACCAATTACGACAATTGGTCTTTGCAGATGAAGGAAGGTTTTCTTGGATCTCAAGATGTATGAGACATAGTGGAGGACAAGTACAATGAACCCGTAGATGCTGAGCATCAGACAGTGACTGCTGCACTGAGAAAGATACGAGTGAAAGACAGATCGACATTGTACTTTCTGTATAATGCAGTGGATGAATCTAGATTTGAGAAAATAGTTCATGCAACGTCCGCAAAAGAAGCATGGAAAATTTTGAAGGTGGCATACAAAGGAGATACATGCGTGAAGCAGGTTCGGGTACAAGCTCTCAAAAGAGAGTTTGAACATATGGAGATGGATGAAAAGGAGGGAATTGCCGAGTTTATAGATCGAGTGCAGACGATGGCCAACCAACTCGGAATGAACGGAGAAGAAAGTGCCTCCTAACCGGGTTGCGGAAAAGACCTTGAGAAATATGACAGATGATTTTGAAAGTATCGTGGTCACTAATGAAGAGAGAAATGATTTATCAACTCTCACTATGGAGGAGTTAGCTCGGTCATTAAAGACCCACGAATTAATGAAGAAGAAGAAAAAGAGGGAACTTGATGATCAAGCACTACAAGCAAAGTTTGACTCGAACGGAACTCGGAATACTCAAAGCGAAGGTCCTGCAGACAGAGTTCGAGGACGAGGCGGACATGGTCGAGGAAATGAAGAGCAAACCGGTCAACAAATTTGGCATGACCAATGACAAGGGAAAGGCCGATGAGATCGGTCAAAAGTGGAGTGTTTTAAGTATGGTCATTATGCAAATGAATGTAGATCAATGAAGTGCTACAACTGTGGTAAGCTCAGTCACATTGCTAAATTTTGTCGAGCCGAGAAGAAAAGTGAGAGAAACCTTCTTACAGATAAAGAAGATGAAGAAGAGATGGAGATTTTGTTGTCGTCAAAGATCTGAGAGTCGAAGGTGGAGAGTTCGGATGTTGGACCATGCTTGAAATCAAAAGGTGTTCTACCAACTCAGTATGATATATAGATACTGGAGCAACCAATCACATGTGTGGAGATGAATCTCTCTTTAATGAACTCACTAAGGTGGAGGTCGGATTTATGTCTTTCGGAGATGACTCCAAGGTGGCTGTGAAGTGGCGTGGAACAATCCGGCATATGCAGAAGGATGGAAGAGTTGGAAAGATTAGGGACGTTTACTATGTTCCAAGTTAAAGAGCAATATTTAAAGGATAAGCATGATCGTTTAGCAGCCAAGGTAAAAGCGAAGAAAAACCGGTTGTATGAACTGCAGCAGAAGATCTTGCATAAAAGGTGTTTGAAGCAAGATATGACTAGCAAGAGCTCGGATAACTCCATTGATGAGGTAAATGTAGCATGTTTATTAACAGGTGCAGAAGATATAAAATTGGAAGAACTTGTGCTTGATGAAAGATGGAAGAAAGCTATGGATGAAGAGATTCAGTGGATAGGGAGACTTCTAGATGAAGCTATTAAGATGATGAATAAACAGAGGGTTGAGCTTGAGGAACTGAAGAAGGCAGTTCTTGAAAAGGAAGAGAAAGCATCTAGTGTTCTTGAACCAGATGGAGAGGAAGATGAAGATGTTGAGAAGAACCCGATGAAGATGTCGGCCAAGATTGTTGAGAAATCGCCTAAGGTCAAAAACGAGTTGGTTAAGGTTATTGAGAAGTCGAGCATAACAAAGTCAATCAAAGCATTAAAGAGGTCAACCAAGGTAAAAGACAAAAGGACCAAAAGGAAAAAGAAGAAGTCAAATCTTGAAAGAAGCAAGCTTGGTGTGGAATGATACACATAGAAAGCCAAAACAAAGGAAGAAAATATTTAAGTTTATGGGAGAGTTTTGTTAAATAAACTTAAATTAAAAAAGGGATTTATTTGTTTATTTTGTCCAGCGTTGCAGCAAAATAGGTGGTTTTTTATTTTTCTAGGTTCGGTTACAGTAGGAACCAGACAGTAGAGTTATTATTTTAAAAGTCCGATTACTAGGGAGATATTTTAGCTTTTCTGTTTAGGGACTGGTTTTAATTTTTATTTGTCTGTAAGTGGCTATTTAATAATAGCCTTTGTCTCAATCAATGAAGTAGCACATATTTTACAGAGAAAATATATTTTTTGTGCGTGAGGTTATTTTTAACATTTATTACATGTTTTTTCTTTTTCATTTAAAAGTCATAGGTTAACTAAAATAGATATAATATACTTGGTTACAAGTTATAATTAGTGCCTTTTTCTATTTTCTTTCGCAATCTTTTGACAAAAAACTGTTTGTAGGTTTTAGAGCGGTTAAAATTCCTTAATCTTAGTCACTCCAAGTACTTAAGAGAAACACCAGACTTTTCAAGACTACCAAGTCTAGAACGGCTCATTCTAAAAGATTGCCCAAGTTTGTGCAAGGTACACCCATCCATTGGACATCTCTACAATCTCCTACTCATAAATTTGAAGGACTGCACAAGTCTAAGCAGTCTCCCCAAAGAGCTATATAAGTTGAAATCTTTAAGAACTTTCATCCTCTCTGGTTGTTTCAAGATTGACATATTGGAAGAAGATATAGTGCAGATGGAATCCTTAATAACTCTAGTTACTGAAAATACAGTAGTGAAACAAGTGCCCTGTTCAATTGTAAGCTCTAAAAGCATTGCATATATATGCCTACGTAGATTTGAAGGATTGGCAAAAAATATTTTTCCTTCAATCATCGGATCTTGGATGCCACCAACAATGAATCACCAATATTATAATAGTCTGGTTTGCATGGATATGGAGAATTATACTTGGGGTGACCTTGCCCCATTGCATAGAGGCCTTGCAAATCTTCGAAGTGTTTTGGTTCAATGTAACACAAAGTTTCAACTATATAAGGAAGTGAAAACAATTCTTGTCGAATACTTAGTAAACTTTACAGAATCAAGAATTTCAAATCATCACTTGAGGTTTTCTCTGATTGGTTTTGGAAGTTACAATAAACTCCACAGCACTCTCAGTGATAGCATTTCTGAGGTTCGTTCTATAGCTCTTACCTTTGTGCACATACCTGCACCATTCACTTTATCTATTACTTAAGACAACATGAAATGATCCTACATAACTCATTTTTATAGTAGCAATGCTTCATTTAGAAATACCCATGAACAAGCCAAATGATCATTCTGCACTTGAAAATCATGTCTGTTAGATTCCCCTTCATCATAAAAATATAGTTGAAAGACTTGTAATACTTGAACAGAACACAACAAAACTAAGAACATTTTGTTAAGTTTGATTTGTGTATTACATTTTAATTTGATCAAAAAGCCTATTTTGTTTTCCATGGCTTATCAAGATTAGAACTAAAAGGAATGGTTGGAACATCAAATATCCATCTCGTTCATATTTTGGATTCCCACATAACCATCAAAGGTTACTGAGTGACTAATTCCAAGAATACAATGTAGTTTGATTAAAAAGACTCATATTTGTAATTTGGAATGATAAAATAATGATTGTAGGAGATCATTTCTGTTAAAACTGTGCCTACAATAACTGTAACATTCATATTTTTTATTTAGTTTCTTTTTATATTGAATTGTTTTGTTCTTAAATTCACTCGTTTGGATATTTTAGTTGTTGAAGATCTAATCATGATTTACCAATATTTATGCCTAGAAATATGGATATACATTATGATATACAATTTGCGTATCTTTCCAGCTCTATAAAATGAGTACATTAATAAAACATAAATCATTCTCTCCTATTAAAGAAAACAACAAATTGTTATCAAGAGCCTTTATCTTTGACGGATCGGTGAGTTGAGAGAAAGAGTAATGGAGTGAGATATATACGCATTGAATTCACCACCAATATCTTATGGTGAGGTATTAGTTATGGGCTTCAAGGATGATCAATCATCTTGAAGCATTGGATCTTTGGGAGGTAGTAGAAATAAATTATGATGTTCCTGAATCGCTTGAAAAATCCATTAGTAGCTCAACATGTAAAGCGAATTGAAAGTCTAAATGAGAAGAGACAAAGGTGACTTTGGAGGAACAAGAAGGTGATAAACTTTGTTGCAACATGTTTTTCTACAACTAACACTTCTAGTTACTCATGGTTAAGAGACAGTGGTTGTACAAAGTATATGACCAATGACATGAAACTTTTTAGAGAGCTTGACAAAACCATCATTTCTAATGTGAAAATTGGAAATGTAATTTCATTTCTTATAAAGGGAAAGAGACCATTGCTATTCAAAGCTTGACAGATTTGAAGTATATATCTGATGTTTATATGTGCCTAACATTGGTCAAAATTTTCTTAGTGTTGCACAACTTCTGGAAAATGGAAAAGTCATATTTGAAGATAACAAGTGTTTGATCAAAGACACAAAATGCAAAGATGTGTTCAAAGTGAAAATGATATCTAAAAGCAATCTTTTAAATCTAATGGAAGAGGAGAAAATAAAATTTTCAAGAAAAACCACCAATGTTGATCTATGGCACAAAAGACTTGGATATTTTCACTATTATACATGCAGAAACATGTCTCAAAGATTGAAGACAAGTTGGAAGGTTATGTGGCTTGCCAAGTTGGTAGGCTAGAATAACTGCAGTATAGATATTTTTTGTATGATTTGTTTATATATTCAGTTTTTTTTGTGTATGTATTCAGTTGTTTGGGTTTTTTTAGTTGTTAAATATCTGATCATGATTTACCAATATAGCTCTTTAAAATGAGCAAATAAATGAAACATAAACCATTCTCTCCAATTAAAACAACAACAATTTGAATAGAAAACATACATACATGACTAAGCCTTTGATTAGCTGGTCCAGGGAATGGCAAGCAGTGAGTCTTGTGAAGTTTCTCTTCCAGGTGACAACCATCCTTATTGGCTGGCCCATATGGGTGAGGGGCATTCTGTTTCTTTCACTGTGCCTCAGGATTGTGACATGAAGGGAATGATTATGTGCGTTGTGTATTTACCAACCCATGGAATCGTGGCAACTGAATGTCTTACAAGTGTCTTAATTGTTAATTACACAAAGTGCACACTGCATATACACAAACATGGTGCAGTAATTTCTTTTAATGATGATGATTGGCGTGGCATAATATCAAATTTAGGATCCGGAGATAAGGTGGAGATTTTTATGACTTTTGATCATAGATTGGTGGTCAAGAACACAGCTGTTTATTTGATATGTGCTGAATCAAATGGCTTGGAAATGGGGCCTTGCCCTGAGCCAGAGGAAAGTGCTCTGAATAAATTCATTAAGAAAGTAGTAATGTGTGATTTCTGGTAAGTTATTGGTTTACTTTAGGAACAGATAAGTATCTCTTGACTTATGCATTAAAATCGTTTTCTTGTTCACAATTTATTTCTTTGAGTTGTTTCCTTCTTTATGTTTAGTAGTAGTTTATAGTTAAGAAATTCAATGTTTATTTTACCCTGTTTTTAACTCTTCCCATTATACCATGTCGGTTGTCCTTGAGATGTTTATTGTATTTCCTTTCTCGTTGTTATGTTTCTAAACTTTTTCCCTTTTTATCATTATATTAATACTGAGTCAAGATATAAACACACTTGCTCTTAGGTATGTTGTTCTTAGATGTGTTATCATATAAGTCTTTATATGAAAACAAATGTTTCAGGCAGATAGAGACACAGGGATATTAAATGTAATGATATTCCACGTAATGATGTAACAGCTCTCGTATTCCACATTGTGACATTTTAAAACAAAGTAAAGAACTCGTTGACACCTACATAAACATTTTTAAAATAAAAATTAAAACAGTAAACTAAATTTACTAGTATGTTTTTGTTGGATAGTTTACAAAATATCTTTGTTTCATGTATATTGAATCTAAGCTTGAAAGCCTTAAGGCCGGTAAGAATTTAAAGAGTTACTAAAGTCCAAATTGTAAACATTTTTACAAAAGTGTTATTATGACCAAGATTTCAACTATTATGTGTTATGCTAAGAGTTACCGAATTTTCATCGGAGATGATACTTCTTAATGTATCAAGACCAAGATTTGAATTGATAGATATATTCTTCGATATTTATCGAATGGTTCGTCAATAATTACTGACAAAATCAATATCCATCAGTAATGGTTATTGATAGGTTTATTATCGACGGATTTCAAATCACCGGTAATCTATTGGAAAACAAACATTACCAACAAATTTTGGTTGTTTTTGACAATTTACTATCATCGGTAATTTCAGTTTCTTTTGTAGTGATATATTATTTTATATTATTCTTGGAAGCAACGGTCAATGTTGGTGTATGTCATTGTTTTTTGTAAGATTCAAGGAAAATAATAAAAATAAAGTCTATAATTAAATATAATGAATTAATTTTGAAGTGGACATTGAAAAAAAAAAGGATGGGTGCAAAGGAAAGCCTTACGTGAAAGTAAGAAAATGAATCAAAGGAACTGTGCAATGGGTAATTTAAAAAAAAAAACTGGGAACGTGAAACTGAAAGAGAGAAAAACTGAATACAAGTATTATCTTTTAGAATTCAGATAGAATGTGTATTATTTTCAAAAGATTAAGGAAGACGGCTTGGCCCAAAGAGATAGAAAACATAGGGGGTTCTTTAGGGTTTGATTTCTTGGAAGAGTGTAGGTATATTAGAGGAATTGGAGAAGGGGAGAAGGAAGAACAAAAAGAGAGGATAGAGAGCTGAGAGACGTTGGAAAGAGAGAACCGTGAGAGAGTTGTGTGTGGACTGCAGGAAGCCATTGGAAAGGAAGGAAAAACTTGAAGGAGACCTCAAAGCTTACATGTTGGGAAAAGAGAGACAGCTTGGACTCCATCCAGCTAGGAGGAGTTAACCTGAGTTTCTTTCTATTATAGGGGATGTTATTTGGATTTTGTGTATCCATTGGTTGAGTTCTTTGAAGGTTGATAATCATGAATATGACATGCACCTTTGACATGTACCTTTCTCATCACATAATAATTCCAACCTTTCTTCCAAAATAGAACCTCCACCTACTGAATATTACAACTCCTTATCATTCACATAACCCTTCAGAATGGACAAAATATCAAGTAACTCTACACATGATAAAGTATTACTTTTTCCAATATATGTTAGTGACCTTTTATTCACAAACTTTCCACTACGGTGAAACACCACTTCAAAAATCAACTCGTACATCTTAAGTAATATATGTAAAAGCACAACATTCAAACACAAAAAACATAAAAAACACTAACCCTATATTATGTTATCGTCGTAAAACAGTGGCAAAAACCTAAAATTGACACACATAATGATATATATTCAAGACATAAACACCTTCAATCTTCGTTATCAATGAAAGCTCGATTTTTCACTTTCACTTGGTTGTGAATGAAATCCATAATTTCTCTTCTCTTCACCATGGAAATCCCCAATTGATAAACAAAACATTTTCATCTTTTTTATTTTTCAGATCAGCCCAAATTTTCACATAAGAAAATCTTTTTAGGTTACACATAAAAAAAAGATGTCTTGACAGTAGAAAATTCCCACAACAACGTACCAAATCAGTTAACATTAACAATTTTAACGACGTCAACAAAAAAAATTAATTGATATATATTAACGAATTTAAAAATCAAATTGATACATTTTAAAAAATAGGAACCAAATAAACACATGGTCCCAAAGTGGGAACCATGTAATTAAACCTTTAACTCATTACTTAGTCATTCATAAAACTATCTTTTAGATATCATTAATCAGATGATATTTACGGAAAACTGAAGAAAGTTTTCAAAACATAATTCAATTTTTTTCAACTTCTTTTTTCCTTACTTTTACAAAAACAAAAATATACAGATTTTTTTTCTAAGAATGAAAGTCAACATGGTCGGCAAGGACCTTTAATCTTTGAGAGGAAATGATGGTGAAATAATGCCAAGATTCCACATAGTACATCATAATATATTAAAATAATAAAAGAAAATAATAAACTATGCCTAGTGTATACTGCTTCACTGTGTTTTCGAATTTTTTAATTATTAATTCAATTTAACATATGCATCTTAGTCTAACGGAAGAAAATAAGCAAAGAGAAAATTAAAAGAAAAAAAAAAAGCTAGGGGGAGTAGGTGTGAGAACCTGGAAAAGGGGTTAAAAGAGTGAATATGTATATTATACTAATGAGACCAGATTTTATTTTAATATAAATGGATTTTAAATATATCCTAGTTCATTAGCATAAACACTCAACCTCTCTGTAGAACTCAGAACTCCAAATTCTTCTGTCTTCTCTCTAACCTCCACACTCACTGACTCAGTGCATGTCCGTTTAGGTGGTGCCCAAGCGTCCACAGCGTAGAGGGCTTTATTTTGAACCGATTACTTCTTTCATTCGAACCGGTAAGTAGTTCTCCCTTTTCCTCCTTTGTTTTGGAACCTAGGGCATGCTATTCTACTAATTTCATGTAACTAGAAACCTTCTCCTTCAATTTGTTGTCAAAACTTAGCTCTAAAGAGTTGTTCTATCACCCATTGGGTGGTTTGTAGGGTTTAGTTGAGTTCTTGCTGAGTCAGGCACTGTTGAATCAAGTTGTGAGCTAGAAATACTTCTTTATAATTAGTTGCATGTATGTGTATATACTGAGTTATGTATTATTTCTGTTGTTTGGTTTGCATGCTAAGCTTTGAGTAGATGGAATGATATGTATTGCATCAGCTGAAGTGTTGAATCTGTGAATCTGTGAGGTGATGTTAATGAACTGTATTGGATGCGTTTGACTGTTGGAATGGTTCATGTTAGAAATATTTCGAGTAAGAGGTTGTTGTAACCTGGTTTTGGCAGAAGCATAGTGAAATATTAGTGTTTTGAAACTGTTGAAAGGAAGTAAGATAATGATTTTGAGCTTTGGATGTCCAGAGTGTATTTGGGCTATTGGGGCAATTTCAGCAAGTGTATTGTGACTTGTTTGAGTCACTAAAGTGGTCCAAATAGGTGCAAAGTATTCAAATTGGGTTTGGGGTCCTCAAGTGGTGATAATTGATGTTGAGGAGTAAAAGTTGAGTTGTAATCACCTTAAAATTGTATTAGGAGGGTTTAGGAACATCTAGACAAGTTTAATTAGGTGTAAAACATGAATTAGGGGTGTTAGAAATTGGAGAAAAGGCCTAGAAATGGTAAGGGGGTGTGTGGGTGCATAATTCTTCAAAATTTGCGTTCTGTAGATGATGCAGAGTCGCTATGCGAATTGTCTCGCATAGCGAGTCCCTATAGAGGGTGCTCTCTGTTTGAGTCATTCGTTGTGCGATCTGGTGTGTTGTGCGAATGACTGGAGGGTGCTGCTCTCTGTCTTGAGATTCGCCTTGCGAATCCTGTCGTTGTGCGACTGGTGGTTGCCTGGAAAAATGCTAGTTTAATTCGAATAGCGAATTTGGGGCGCTATGCGAGGGTTTAAGGTCTGATAATGTGTAGCAGAATTTTCAGTTTAGATAGCACACAGACTTGGTGTGCTATGCGAATAGAGTTTAGCATAGCACACAGACTTTGTGTACTATGCGAATGGAGTTTAGCATAGCGCACAAGCTTGGTGCGCTGAGCGAATGTGAGTGAGTAAAATCCACTATTTTTGTTATTCGCACAGCGAGTTTGGTGCGCTGAGCAACTTCCCCAAAACCTGTTTTTATTCTTTTTATTCCTGTTTTATGATAACCTTGAACTATGTTTTGATTATTAGAATGTTGTAAAAGTATCTATAATATTGTATGATCATTGAGGTTATATGTTTGGATTCAAGGTGATAATATTTTGGTATTTGGTTATTCATGTCTTGAGTTAAGTTTCAAAGTGACAGTATGGTTGATGGACGTAATTTCATGGATCTCAAAGGGGGGTCACATGGTGGTGCCCTATTTTATTGGACGTAATTCCATGATCTTCAAGGAGAAGATTCATGGTGGTGCCCTTAGTGTTTAGAATGATTTGCATGGTAGCTCAGTTTTGGGGGTTTTCCTTACGCTCCAATGGTCTTTCATTCTCAAGTAGAGAGGATTGATCCATGTGGTGAGGAGTAGCAGGAGGTCCTAGTCTTGGGTGTTTTCAGTATGGCCCAAGGTGAGTGATAACGGACTAACCTCGTGAGTGTGGTAGGGTGAAACCCATTGGCAATGGCTTTGCAAAGCAGTAGAGGCGACAACGAATGCATGACCCGCCATAGCTCGACAATCATTCTAAGTCCGGACAAGGCAAGTGTAAAGTGTAACAAGTGGTTGTTATGTGTGATTGTTATAATATGATTTTTGTATATCTAGCTCACCCTTCTACTTGTGTTTGTCTGTTGTTTGTGTTATGTTTCTGTTGCAATGATCATCCACTTAGATGTGAGCAGAGATGGATGAGGTACCCCTGGAGCAGGCCCTAGATGGTGATGATGCTGTAACTTAGTTTGTTTAGGAATTTCTTAATTAAGTTCTATTGTTTTGAAATACTCTCTTAAGTAGGAAGTTTTTAAATTATGGCTTATTTTGGATGACTGTAAGCTTAATAATTTATTTGCAAGTTTACTCTAATTGTTCTCTTATATTAAAATGTGGACCTACTATATTATATTTCTATATAATTTCGGATGTTATAGTAGGTAGTTTCGTAAAAACGATGTGTGAAAAAAAAAGAAATTATTGGTGTTGCACTCATTATGTTTTTACTTTTTTTTTTAACATTTCCTTTCGTTGTTTCTAATTTATGGTTTCTGTGTATTGGTCGTTTAAAAAATGTGAAAGTATATAAAATTGAATTTTACAAAAAAAGAAATCACTAATTTTAAGTATTTTTAAGTTTTATCTTAAACTTATGATATAGAGATATTATATTACAACTATTAATATGCATTTAATGCACCCTTCGTAATAACATACACAATGACACAATATTTTAGATCGGTACATTATCCTCAAATATTTATTGTATAAACAAAGATAAACAATTTCCAATAGAAGTAATTAATGTTGACCACAAAGATAAAAAAATGTTGCTCTACTACGAGACTCGAGCCTTATAAAATAAAAAATTATTTAATAAAATAAATCCAATTTTAAATTTTATTTCATTCTCATCCTCTCCCAGTAATGCCGTAACACGTATTATTTCTTTGCGGTAGGAAATGTTCAGTTCGTACCATTTGCGTGCTTAGTTTGACCTTTCAGCATAGACGTTGACTTGAATTATGGAATGTGTGGTTTCTGCAACTGATGATTCTTCTTCTTCTTCGTCCAAATCAAAAACCCATTGGAGATACGATGTGTTTCTGAATTTCAGAGGAGGAGACACTCGCAGCACCTTCGTATCTCATCTCCACAGTGCGCTTTCGAACGCGGGAGTCCACACTTTCATCGATGTGGGACTTCACAAGGGACAGAACCTGGGGCCAGAGCTGCTGCGAGCAATTGAAGGGTCTCAGATAGCAATAGTTGTTTTCTCAAGAAACTACGCGGAATCAAGTTGGTGCCTTGAGGAGTTGGCAAAAATTGCAGAATGTCACAGAACTCATGGGCAAGTGGTTGTGCCAATATTTTACGACGTTGATCCATCGGTTGTGCGCAGACAAACGGGTGATTTTGGAAAAGCGATGGAAGCAGTTGCTGTCAGAACATTCTCTGGTAAGACGTTGCTAGATTCGTTGGTGAGATGGAGTGATGCACTCAACCAGGTTGCAAATTTTACTGGTTGGGATATGAGGCAATGCAGGTAACTCATTTTTTTTTTCCTTTTACTGAGACGATCTCATATTATTATGATAAATTATAGTATATATAATATATAACTGTAAATTTAAATTTTATTTTCCAAAATTGTATCCTGTTATGCTGTATTAATATTTAGGCTTGATTGATATCACTTCTCACAAAGTTTTGCTATTTTTAAATAGGTTTTTATTGGGTTTTTTTTTATTAGTTAGATATTTAAACTTTTTATATTTTTCAATTTAATCCCTACAGTTTAATTTTTTTAATTAAATGAATGATTTGACTGATTTTTCATTCGATTATCTTGTTAAATCGTCTTTTTGTTTTAGATGAAATAGAGCTCAACTAATAATTCTAAAATTTTGGGAAAAAATACAGCTTATGTTTTTACCTTTTAGAGGGAATTTTAGTTTAAACTACTAAAGAATTCCAATTTTAGTAATTCTTGTTTTGAAACATTTTATATGTTTTGAGGTTATATATATAATTTAAATTAAAAAATTACTAATCTTTTATTAAAGTAATGTAAATGATTATTTCTTTAATTTAATTTTTTCAATACTTAAATAGCTATTTCTTTCCGATATATAATTTAAAAATATTTTAATTTAATTTGAAAAATAAAATCGTGTCTTACTATAAGTTTTAAAAAGTAAAATTTCAAAGTTAAAAGTTGAAATCGTCTTACTCTATTAACAAAGCCACCCAAAGGATTTTTTTCACAACTCTCTACCCTACAATTCATAGAACAAAAATGTATTCCACCATCTGCTTGAGACAGATAAATGATAGAGAAATATAGGCATGATTGGTGATACATATTTTTGGGTATGCAGTTTTCTGAAAATGTTTTTAATTTTCACTCTGTCTTTCTTTTTATTGTTGAAGGGATGAAGCAGAACAAGTGAAGAAAATTGTCCAGGGAGTTTTGGCAGCGCTAGACAACACATCATTATCTATTACCCAATTTCCAGTAGGCTTAGAATCCCGTGTGAAAGAAGTGATTATGTTTATTGAAAATCAATCAAGCAAAGCTTGCAAAATAGGGATATGGGGGATGGGAGGATCGGGTAAGACAACCACAGCGAAATCCATCTACAATCAAATTCGTCGTACATATGACTATAGAAGTTTCATCGAAAACATTAGACAAGTTTGTGAACAGGACAGTAAAGGGTATATTCATTTTCAAGAACAGCTTCTTTTAGATATCCTAAAATCAGAAGTTAAGGTACATAGTGCGGCAGCGGGGACCACTTTGATTGAGGAAAGACTTCGTGGAAAAAGCACACTCGTTGTTCTTGATGATGTGACTAAGTTGGAGCAAGTGCATGCCCTGTGTGGAAATCGTAAATGGATAAGCTCAGGAAGTGTGTTTATTGTTACATCTAGAGACATACGATTACTTCATTTACTTGAAGTTGATTACATTTATACAGTGGAGGAAATGAATGAAAGTGAGTCTCTTGAGCTTTTTAGTTGGCATGCTTTTAGGGAATTAACTCCGACACATGATTTCATTGAACTCTCAAGAAATGTAGTTTCTTATTGTGGAGGACTACCTCTGGCCCTTGAAGTTCTTGGTTCTTACTTGCACAAGAGAACCAAACAGGAGTGGAGAAGTGTGTTATCTAAGCTAAGAATAATTCCCAATGATCAAGTTCAGAAGAAATTGAGAATAAGCTTTGATGGTTTAGAGGATCAGATGGAAAGGGATATATTTCTTGACATTTGTTGTTTCTTTATTGGAAAAGAGAGAGGCTATGTTACGGAGATACTGAATGGCTGTGGACTGCATGCTGATATTGGAATAACAGTTCTTATAGAGCGTAGTCTGGTGAAAGTTGAAGAGAATAATAAACTTGGAATGCATGATTTGGTACGAGACATGGGAAGAGAGATCATTCGTCACAGTTCTCCGCAGGATCCTGGGAAGCGCAGCCGATTGTGGTTTCATGAGGATGTACTAGATGTATTGACAAATAATACTGTAAGAACTTTCTCCACATACAGTTTTGAAACTTTTCTTGAGATAACTTTCCTTTCCTTTCATAAGAACGTTTTACTTTGACTATCATTTCCCTGTGAACAAACAAAAGTGGTTTGTTTTTTTCTGCCTTTTTCATCTCAGGGGACAGAAGCCATTGAGGGATTGGCATTGAAATCGCATGGAACTGGTAGAGATTGCTTTGAAGCAAATGCTTTTAAGGAAATGAAAAGATTGAAACTGTTGAAACTTCACTCTGTACAACTCACTGGATCTTTTGGGCATCTTTCTAAGCAGTTGAGATGGATCTGTTGGCGAGGATTTCCTCTGAAATACATACCTGTAAACTTTTATCATGGAAGTGTAGTTGCGATAAACTTAAAACACAGTCATCTTAAACTAGTCTGGAAGGAAACTCAGGTATTTATATTACATGCCAATAATTATTATTTATTGCCACTAGCCAAAACAGTTCATTTTCCATTTTCCTCTGACTTCTGTATGAAAATGTTTGTCTTCTGTAGTTGTTGGAGCGGCTAAAAATCCTCAATCTTAGTCATTCCAAAAACTTGACTATCACCCCAGACTTTTCTAAACTACCTAATCTTGAAAAACTCATTCTCAAAGATTGTCCACGTTTGTGCAAACTGCACCAGTCCATTGGAGATCTCTGCAAGCTTCTTCTGCTAAATTTGAAGGACTGTACAAGTCTTAGCAATCTGCCAAGGAGGACCTATAAGTTGAAATCTGTGAAAACTTTAATCCTTTCTGGTTGTTTGAAGATGGACAAGTTGGATGAAGACATAGTGCAGATGGAATCCTTGACCACTTTAATAGCGGAAAATATTGCTGTGAAACAAATTCCCTTTTCGATAGTAAGATCAAAAAGCATTGGATATATATCACTGTGTGGACATAAAGGATTGTCACGTAATGTTTTTCCATCTATCATTTGGTCTTGGATGTCACCAAAAATAAATCCTCTATCTGGTATTTACCCATGTTGGAGCATGTCATCGTCTCTAACCTCCATAGATGTGCAGAGTAACAATTTGGGTGATCTAGCATCAACGCTTAGAAGCCTTTCAAAACTTCGTAGTGTTTTGTTGCATTGTGACACGGAGTTTCAGCTATCTAAAGAATTAAGAACAATTCTAGATGATGTGTGTGACGTAAGTTCAATTAAATTAGAAATAAGGTCAAATGAATCGCAGATAACAAACCATTCGTTGAGGCCTTATTTGATTGGAATAGGAAGCTACCATGAAGTCTTCAATACTCTCTACAAGAGCATATCAGAGGTTCTTTCTGTCATTTCTTTTTATATAATATTCATCTTTACAATTAAGAGACATGAGTTATTCCCCTTTTATAATCTCAGGGCTTCCAAAAGTTAACTTGTTTCAATAAATTGAAAGATCTGCATGCCAAACAAGCCTAAAAAACACTCATTTGTGAGATGAGTTTTCCTCCTTCATTACTCCTGCACCTAAAAACTAAAGCTCTCTTATTTCTTTTTTCTGTTTTCTATCCTTTCTTTCACTGTCTTTGATTTTGTAACACTAGCCAATGAAGAGCCTTTTAGCCTTACCTATAAAAGTCCACTTTGTATTACTTTCAAGATGTTTCACATATAAAGTCCATTTTTGGATTATTAGTTGACTATTCCTTATATAATGTCTGAATAAAATGGACTGAGTGAAAGGAAAAACAGTCTTGGCGATTAGTACATGCATGTTGATTTCCTTCTGCACTAAAATGATTACTTCATGAAGTGTTTTTTCCTCCACATGCAATATTGTACCCGATACGTTAGATAATGACTTTGCTTTTTTGTATATGGTACAGGGATTCACTACCGATGAGTTTTGTGATGTTTTTCTTCCGGGTGACAACTATCCACTTTGGTTGACTCGTATAGGTGAAGGACATTCCGTTCTTTTCAGAGTCCCTGAGGACCGTAATTGTCTCATGACTGGAATGTTTTTGTGTGTTGTTTATTCATCAGCCCTTGAAAAAGTTGCACATGAATGCCTTCTTAGTGTCTTGATAGTTAATTACACAAAGTGCACCATTCAAATATACAAACGAGACACAGTAATTTCTTTCAATGAAGAAGATTGGAAGGACATAATATCACAGCTAGGATTTGGTGACCAAGTGGAGATTTTCGTAACTTTTGGGAATGAATTGATTGTCATGAAGATGGCTATCTATCTATTATATACTGAATCAACTGACATGCCAATGAATCCTTCTTTGGAACCAAAGGAAAATGCCCTCCTTAGATTCCTAAAGAGAATTGTAATGTGTGACTTTTGGTAAGCCATATCTTTTTCAGGAATAAATCAGTATTCCTTATTGTATCGAATTAAATCTTAGTTTCCTTAATTGATAAACCTCAACATCCTAAAAAATAAAAATTAAGGCATTAATGACATTACCCAAAATGTAAAAGCTATTTTTTAACTGACTAACACAAACAAAAGGAAATATATATCAAGAAATAAACTGTCACTTCTATTTCTAATGCTGTAGCAGAATCAGACTCTCACTTCTATTTCTAACACTTCAACAGAATCAGACTACGTCAATTCTTGCAACTACATCTTCTTTCATCATTCGAACTTAAAGCTATGTTCGTGTAGATAAGAGAACATTCTTTAAAATAAGTTATACTTCTGTGAATCAAGTGCCAACTGCTGCTGAGATTAAACCCTATACTTAACTTTATCAGCTAATAATTATTTACATTCCAACTCTGTGCACAATATGACTATTTACCAATGAAAAAGATATTTGCATTTCTGGTTCTTCCATCTTTTTAATTTCAGAGATAATAATACAACATATTAAGAATTCCCACTTACTTGTAACTTTTTCTGGTCATACATGTTACCATCATTACACTTAACTATAGCAATTTCCCAAGAGGGCACCGATCTTGTTTAAGGTATTACCCAAATACTTTTCTTCAAAATATTTTAGAATCAATATGATTTCACAAATTTCTGCCCTAGGAATACCCTAAGTTGGACAATTAAGATTGTAGTTAGACTACCTATTATCCACAACGTCTTTTCTAGTTAGGCGGTATAAAATCTTGTTTAGCAATCATATTGCTTATCTAAAGGATATGAACTCTTTGACAATACTTTTGGAACATTTCAAACATGAGTTTTGAAAGTCGTTTAGTAAAGTTGGATGAGTTTTAAAACAGTACATGAATTTTTCATTAAAAAAAACGCTAAATAACACCGACAAAAATTATTAGTTATTATAATGATCAATTTAAATATCAATTTATAAAATAATATTATATATTGATAATTAAAATATTTTCTATGAATAAAAATTACAATTAGTTTGTGAATGAGTCACTAAATTGTCTACTATTAGCCACTAAAATTTTGACTACCAAATGGATTCATTTATAAATTATTCTTTTAAAGACCAATTTAGAAATTTATTTCTGTGGTAGGTTTCCTATAGTTTTTCCTGCAAATCTTGATTGGTAAGTAGTTCCTTCATATGTAATTAATTACTGTAGAATTCATAAATTGGCAAAAGCTTTCTTGCAAAATGTTTTATGAAAAGTATCCGCAACAAATTTCTTGAAAGAAAAAAACTCCACAGCAATTTTTCCTACAAAAATATCAATTTAAAATCCAGCAGGTACTTTGAAAATTTTATAATAAATTTGAAAATATATAATTTTTATTTTTATATTATTTTTAAATAACAACAACTTATAAATGACTCGTGTTTAATTAATTTTATATTCACTAACTAAAAATTAAGTCATCGTTAATTTTAACATTTACTATTTCAAAGAAACAAGCACACATTGATTTCATGTTTGCTTTTGACGTAAATATGTAAATATTTAATGTGTATCGTTACAAAGAGCTGTATATTAATTAATTACAAACTACATAACACAATAAGGTTTAGAATAATATTAGCTATATCTTCAATTCCATTTAGATTTCAGTTATTAGGTCAATCATTCAATAACTAATAACTCAGAACTAATAGAAAACTACAAGTAATAAATTTAATAACAAGGAAATTTAATAAGAATTCAATTCAATGCTCAAGCTAGTTTGAGGAACAAGTTTAGTGTTGAACAACTAAAGTCCACAATTTAACATTCAAGATTAGTGTATGAACTTGAGACTTTTAGACTTTACATATAAACCTCCGACGAGGATAGTTAGACCTGGATCACGAAATTAAGGTTTAGGTTTTAAAAGGTAGAAGGAAGAAACAGTATACCATGTGATTGAATATATATATATATATATATATATATATATATATATATATATATATATATATATATATATTTAAGTTTGTCCTTTTCTAAAGATTATTTAAGTTTGTCCTTTTTCTAAATCATTTTAATAGTTTTTATAGAATATCATAATTTCTTCCAATGTTTAAAAGTCTTAGTTGAATACCATAAATCTTCTAATAGAAAAAAGTTATTTGAATTGTTTTTGGAATCCGAAGTGAATAAGTACTGTACGACCCTTAAAGTGTCTTAAATTGAACGAGAAGGTGGCAGAAAATGAAGTATGCAGACTGAGGTGGGCCAAGGAGGAAAATATAAAACATATATTTAATGTAGAGTCAATATTGGTGGGTCGCAAAGTACTTGTACATATAAATGAGTCCGTTATCTTTTCGTCACCAACTGTTTTTCGTTCCTAATGAAAGAAAATTGAAGGTTATATGTATTTCAACTTTTTTCATTAGCATTTTCTCTTTTATGACAACCTGTAATTCGTCAATTATTTTTAAATTTTTTAATATATAGTTTTTTTATCCTGAAATTTCTTACGAGACTCTAAGATGAAATGACATCTTTAACGTAAGTGCTTTACCTTTGAAAAGTTGACTTCCATTCTTTTGATGGAGTTCGCTTCTTCTTCATCATCATCGTCTTCATCGTTCTTAAAATCAGAACCCCATTTCATATACGATGTGTTCATCAACTTTGGGGGAGAAGACATCGGTAGAAGGTTCCTTTCTCATCTCCATTGTGCCCTTTTACAAGCTCAAGTCAAAACTTTTATTAGCGAGGAAAATGGTCAAGAGGAAACGAAGCTGGAAGAACACATGCGAGCAATAGCAGCCTCTAAGATTGCAATAATCGTTTTCTCCAAAACATATGCTGAATCTATCGGCTGTCTTCTTGAGCTTGAAGAAATCATTGAATGCCTCAAAACATTTGGCCAAATAGTTTTGCCCGTATTTTACGAGATTGATCCATTGGATGTTCGTGATCAGACAAACGATTTTGGAAAAGCGTTGGGACAAACTGCAAACAAAAGTTATTCAGGAGAACAACTGGAACATGCATTGTCCAGGTGGAACCGTGCCCTAGCCATAGCTTCAGGTATCACTGGCTGGGATCTCAGAAATTTCAGGTAAACAAATGACTCCTTCTTACTTTCTTTCTTTCTTTCGTTTGAGACTGAATGAAGCATAAGTTATAAGGTTTTGATTTAATTTTGGTAACACATTATCATTCCTCTTGAAGGCATGATGCTGAATTTGTGGAGGTAATTGTTAATCGCGTTCAGACATTACTGGACTATAAAGACTTAGTTATTACCCAATTTCCTGTTGGATTAGAGTTTCACGTGGAAAAGGTGATTGGATGCATTGAAAATCATTCCACCAAAGTGTGTATGATAGGGATATGGGAAATGGTAGGATCGGGTAAAACTACCATAGCAAAAGCCATCTATAATCGAATTTATCATTTATTTATTGGCAAGAGTTTTGTTGAAAATCTTAAAAAAGTTTGGGAACCAGTAGATAGATGGCATCTTCATTTGCAAGAGCAATTTCTTTACGATGTCCTAAAATCCAAGTTCAGATTGCAAACCACTTGGATGGGAAGAGTTATGATCGAGAACGAACTTTCTCGAAAAAAGTTGCTCATTGTGCTTGATGATGTGAATGAGATAGGCCAATTACAAAACCTATGTGGGAGTCATCATTGGTTCGGTAAAGGAACTGTTATAATCGTTACAACTAGAGATGTTCACTTGCTGAACCGGCTCAAACTTAATTATGTTTATAGAATGTCTGATATGAAGGAAAATGAGTCCCTTGGTTGTCATGGCTTTAGTGAAGCAAAAACAAGAAAAGACTTGAATGAACTTGTAAGAAACGTAGTTGTTTATTGTGGAGGACTATCACTAGCTCTATAAGGTCCTTGGTTCCTTTTTATGTGGTAGGACAGTGGAATAGAGGGAAGGTTTATCATTGAGTAATAGTTTATAGTTGGGAACTTCAATGTTCATTTTATATTGTTTCTCTCCACATAGTCTCAGTACTTGAGTTGTTTATTATATTTCCTTTCTAGTTTTTATTTTTGTGAAATCCTTTTCCGCTTTTACCATTATTAATATTGTATCAAGGTATAAACACAGTTACTCTTCGGTATTTTGTTCTTAAATGGTATGATTTGTTGCCTATTAGTTTGTAGGAGTTGCTCCCTCCACCACTACCGTATACTTCTTCCACCTCCCCACATTATTTTAAATACAATTATATCCTTTTCCACGGATCTCTCTTCCCCTTTCTCAGCACCCACCCACAGATCTCTCTTCCCCTTTTTCCATTTTCGTTTCACCTCCCCATCTCCTGAGTGCCTCTAAATATACACATCTGCAATGTGTCAATCAAGATATCAATGCTGCAATTATATTGACAGGTTTGTAATCTTCCTTTTTGTGGATAGAGGCCAAACGGTGGATTGTTTTTAATAAATGCAGATTAAATGACTTTGTAATTTTGATATGGTTCCATTCATTTTTACTATCATCTTCTGAAAGTTTTCATATAAAGACAAACATTTAGCTGTCTGCATACTTCTAACACCAAAAAATATGTTAATTCTATAGTTTCATCCAACAATCACAATTCAAATTATCTTTATGGTTGGAGGAATTCTTACTTGAGCCATAATCAATTTCTCTACAAAAGAGTTCTTTTGTCAATGAAGAAAACCAATACAAACAGGCCCTTCAATAATAATGGAACAAAACCAATGCTTCTGGTGTAGTTCAGTATTCTGCATGTGGACAACTTACTTCAATACATGAATTTCAAATTCCCATATCTCTGATAGGTTAGGCATGGAATCACTGATAGAAAGAGAGAGAGAATGTATTGTGTGAAAAAATTGTTAAAGTAGTGTAGTAGTGAGTTAGCCAATTTTATAATTTTATTTGTAAAGTGGTCGAAAGTCCGGTAATGGTGTAGGCATAGTTGGACGGATGTCAACATCCGTGTATCCTTAATTTTTAAACGGACGGATATCAACATCCATTTATCCTTCAACGGATGTTGAAATCCGTGCACAAATGTTGATATTCAATTTAAAATCCAACGTATATTCGTATCCGTTTAAATATTAGCTAAGGGTAAAATGGGAATGGGGAGGTGCAATGAACAGTGTGTGGTGGTGGAGGGAGTAACGCCCTTAGTTTGTGTTTGGTTCAACATATCATGTGCTATCCTGATATAACACGGGGTGTTGCTCCCTCCACCACCACACCTTTCTCCCTCCACCTCCCTTTTACTATTTTTCCCTTAAATAAAATTTTATTTTTAGGGTTATTTTTTAATTTTACCCATTCACAACTTCTTTCACTAATAACCTATTCTAGTCCCCGTACATGAGTAAAATACTTTTCTTTTATTTTAACATTATATTTCTTCCTCTCTTTCTTTTGTCGCGGTGAGATACTACAAGTTGTAAAGGTTGGTGGTGGTGGAAAGAATTATCAAGCAGTCTCCCTCTCGTGGTGCAGTGTTGCTCTCGTGGTGCAGTGTGTGGAGTGGTGCAGTGCGTGTGTTGCTTCCTCAATGTGCGTATTCAAATAAACCTTCAAATAAAACCCTAAAATAAAAAAAGTAAACTTTAAACGGACATCCTTCAACGGATGTCAAAATCCTTCAACGGATGTCAACATTCGTTTGAGGTAAAACGGATGTCGACATCCGTTTTTTCCTTAAACGGATGTTGACATCCGTTTTTTCCTTAAACGGATGTTGACATCCGTTCTTTCCATAAACGGATGTTGACATCCGTTCTTTCCTTAAACGTGCTCCGAGTTACGTTTTTAATTTTAGGATTTGTTTTATTAGTTTATTCTTTATTTTGGAAATATTTTAATAATTTAATTTAAATGTTTTGATTTATTATTTTTTAATATATTTTTAATGTATTTTAATAATGTAAGGAAAATGAAGAAAAAAGAAACGGATGAGGAGAAGTGAAACAGAGAAGACAAATGGAGTTGTAAAGTAAAACATAAGACATTGTTAAACGGAATTGAGAGATGGAAAGATTGGGTGCAGGGAGTAAAGTAGGAGAACTAGGTTTGGAATAAATTAAAATAATAAAAATAAAAAATTTTAATTTGAGGATATAATTGGAATTAAAAAAAATTGGGGAGGTGAAGGGAGAAAAGTGTGGTGATGGAGGGAACAACACCCTATAACACGGCACATGGCTACTACAAGGCCCACAAGGGAGCACAAGAAACCATGAGAGACTTCGTTTAAGATAGTCCAAATGAATATTTCGTTTCTGTTAACTATATGGCTTTTGAAAGCCCAATATTAAACAAATAGCTTTTTAGTCAAGGGGCACACTTGGCCCAATTACAACCTTATTTAGGGTTGTTATTGTTAGGTTAACATCATTTCATTGGTCTTCATTTTTGTAGTGAAATTACAAATCAGTCTCTCCATTTGATTCCTAATTTTGAAAAATTGATGAAATCAACCATTTCCATTAAATTGGCTAAATAGTGTTAGATAAGTGTTACATAAATAGTGACTAGGCATGTTGTCCTGGAGTTTTACAATGATGTGGCATAATAAAGAAAGTTTGTGATGAAAGCATGGTCTACACGCTTTGGTGCGCAACTCAGTTGAACAATGGGGAGCTTCTAGATGCTGCAAAACTCGGTCTGAATGTTGTGAAGCTTAGTCTATACGTTGCATAGCTCGATCTACACACTATGGAACTCGGTCTACACTCTGTAGAGCATGGTTTGGATACGGTTGAGTTCGGTGTGCACGCTGCGGAGTTCGATTTGCACACTACGAAGCCAATATTTTTTTTAAGTTATCTTACAAAAGAAGACGTGTTTCGCAGCATGCCTAGTCACTATTTAGTTAACACTATTTAGCCAATTTAACGACAAGGGCATATTGCATCAAGTTTTTCATATTAGGGACCAAATTGAGATAACCAAAAACTAGAAGGAACGATTTGCAATTTTGCTACAAAAATGAAGGCCAATAGAATGATTTAACCTTATTGTTATGACGAAGGCAAGAACCTTTTTTCCTAGTTTTTATTTTCCCATCTCTTACGTTTTAGTAATAGTTGTAGTTGTAATCTACATTACCATAAAATATGTTTTTTAAGTCTATTTTATAACAAATTTAGATTCGGAACACTAGTTCAAAATAAGTCTTCCACGTCTCGCGTTCAACATTGGAATACGAAAAAGTCAATGTTAAAAATGACTGATGACACTTTTATAAATAGATGTTCAATTTAGAGGTCATAATTTATACTTTTCTGACGTCATATGCTTGTTAGACGACAAAATTATCAATTTTCGACGTCATATGCTTGTAACACGTCAAAATTCTCAATTTTCAACGTCATATTGGGTAAATTTCATGAAAATGTTTGGCGCAAAGGTGAAAATGTATCCATGTATGATGATTAATGCCCTAGTTTCAAACATCAAAGAGTTATATGTCGTCGAAATTTGGAGTTTTTCGACATCATATACATTGTAATTATTTTCTAAAAGCACTCCCACCACACAATTTCTTTGTGCTTTCTCTTCTGGTTGAACCAAGGGCTTCGTTCACAAGTGCAAGGAAGAACAAAGATAAGTTTTGTGTAATTTCCAACGAAAGTGTTTACGTTGCCTTTGTTTGGATATTTAGTTTTTGTCGATTGATATCACTTTTTCATTTACCATTAATGTCCTGAGCGCGAGTTCAAGTCCACCATTTTCAAGGAAACAAACTGCTCCGATCACGAGTGCAAGGAAGAATAAATGTCAATTTTGTGTCATTTACCTTAAACGTATATGTTTCTATTACCTTGGTTGCCATTTTGTTTGTGTTTTGATGGATTTGTTTCATGTTTGCGTGCTACATTGAAACTCCACCACAACAAGCAGCATCGAGAAGTTCTCCACTCTTCATTGCTGCTAACAACTTTCCTTTATCAAAGTTAGTGTCTTGGTTTTGATATATATTGCAATATAATGATTGATTATTCTATACGTGATTTTTAGTTTTTCTTGTACTTTATGTTTTATTTCTTATATGTAATAACTGAGGAGGAGTGGATGCAATTTAGAGAATATAGAGAGTTTAAGGAATGACACATTTGTTTCTTAATATTTTGTTATAGTCATACAAGGCATTCTTTTGTGATTTAAATTTATAAATTGTTAGGAAAAAAGGATTGTCGCCCAAGAAGGACAAAGACTTAATGATACACAACAGTACTATCACGTGGTTGTCATGCTTTATTAGAGAGAAAGCTGAGAAAGTCTCGTGTAGAGGCTTTAGCACTTGAGTCCCTAAAGCTAGCACCTGCAACGGCTAGGTATGACAAATGGAAAGTTGCACGGACTAAGTTTGATGATAACATGACATCTCAATCAGCTCAATTGATTTCAGAAAGAATTACAAATACAAACTCTTAACCCAAAATAATAATTCATATGACTATTACAAAAAAAGTGTATAAATAACGTTTTTTTAATCATAAATAACGCGCGATCTATTAAGAGATAACGTTTTTAAAAAATCGCTATCTAAAAATAGATAATACTTTTTTAAAAAAAAAAAAACATTATCTATCTTATCATTTTGACACAACTTATTCACTTTGATTATTTCTTTTAAATATGTACACCATTTTGATGCTTTTGTAAACATATTCATATTTACCTAGCAACCATCCGTCATTAGAAAGACTTAGGGTAGTTGAATCTGATGTACTCGAATTACAAAACTCAAATCCGGATGACACCAATCCTTTGGGGTAACTAAGATTCTTCGGAAAAGTTCATCTGAACTCAAGTGGCTCTCTTCTCTTCACTCTATACACATTTTTGGGTCCCCAGGTTTATTGTCATCACTCAACTCCTTTACTTTTTGGAGTCACCATTCTCTAGAGCTATTTCTTAGGATTCCAACCAATAATAGTTTTCTTGGATTTTTGAATATCAATAGATTTCTAACTCTCAAGTATTTGCCAGAGCAGATTAACACCCTCGCAGGCCTTCAAAAATTGATTGTTTATCTCCGAAGTTATTTGCAGAAGAGGGTTTGCTTTCAATATACTAAAACTTGATAGGTCTTCAATTATTGGGCACTAGCATCCATCACTCAGTGGGGGTACTCAATTTCTTAAGTTTCTTTTAGAAATAAAAATTGGAATAGATGTTCTCGCATATGGCTTGATGGAAAAACAAATTCTTCCAACTTCTCTTGTGTCATTGTGTCAGTGTGCATCAGAGACATTTCTTTCTTGAATTGTGTGGGACTTAAACATCTCACCGCTCTTTAAAATCTACTGATTGCAAAGTGTTTTAACCTTAAGTTGTTGCCACAAAAGGAATTGATCCCTCTCTCTCTTTTTCTGTAATTAGCATAAGTGAATATCCTCTGGTACAAGAGAGCTATATGAAAGGAATGGAGGGATGAACCTGGCCTAGGATTTCCCACATTCCTTGTTTAAAGATCAATAAAGAATAAATAATGTCAACAACGACAAAGAGTTTATCAGAATTTATAACTTGTCTTACTCATGATAAATCATGTTCTATTTATTTTAATTAAATTTTGTTGTAGAAACTAGTGTAATTTAATCTTCAGACTGCTTCTCTTTTTCTCAATAATGTGTTGTGTTGCTGCTTGGTTTATACATTCACTGTTTAGATTTCAGTTTCTTTGCATTGTGCTTTTTAATAGTCATTAATTCTAGAAATGCTTCAAGATAAAGAATTCATTCATTTAAAATGGCTTTTTGGGTAGAAGTCTATTATCTAACAGAGATTTTTTTTTCACGTAATTAAAGAAATGGTAAACTCCTTGTCACAGCATCACAAGAAAGGTAAACAAAAATTATAAAAAATGACCCAACAAACATAAGGTAAACCTTTCATTAAAAATTTAAGATGTCTTCTGGAAATATATTTTTGCTTGACCTAAGCACTTTAATCTATTAAACCAATTTTCAGAGGTAGCCATCCTTTTTGTGTTAGAATGAAAGAATAAAGAAAGCGAAAAACTGCGAATTCCACGCAACATCTAATGTTTTTCTTTAAAATATTAATTAAATATAATTTAACTTTGTCGTTTTCTAAATGTTTTTAATGGTTTTAATAGAATACCATAATTTCTTTAATTGATCACCATAAATATTTTAGTAAAAAAAAGGAATTTGAAATTTTTCTTTGAAATCGACTGTGAATAATTGCAACTCTTAAAGTGTACATGGAGGAGTCATCACGCACTTCGAGACTAGATCTAAAACATATTAATCTTCATTGCTTTATCTTTGAAGAGTGGACTTCAATTCCTTCGATGGAGTTTGCATCTTCTTCTTTATCATCATCATCTTCATCCTTCTTAACATCAGAACCCCATTTCATATACGATGTGTTCATCAACTTTGGTGGAGAAGAAATCGGTCGAAGGTTTGTTTCTCATCTCCACTCTGTCCTTTTACAAGCTCAAGTCAAAACTTTGATGAGCCAGGAGAATCTGCATGAGGGAATGAAGCTGGAAGAGCACATGCAAGCAATAGGACACACTAAGATTACAATAATCGTTTTTTCCAAATCATACACTGAATCTGCTTGCTGTCTTCTTGAGCTTGAAAAAATCATTGAATGCCACGAAACATTTGGCCAAATAGTTCTGCCCGTATTTTACGGGATTGACCCATCGGATGTACGTCATCAGAAGGATGATTTTGGAAAAGCGTTGGAAGAAATTGCACACGAAACCTATTCAGGAGAACAACTGGAAGATGCGTTGTGCAGCTGGAGCCATGCTCTCACCACAACTGCAGGTATCACTGGTTGGGATGACAGAGATTTCAGGTAAACAAATGGGTCCTTCGTACTTTCTTTGGTTTGAGAGTGAATGAAGCAAGTTAAGGTTATGATATAATTTTGATAACACATTATCATTCATCTTGAAGACATGATGCTGAACTTGTGGAGCGAATTGTTAGCCGAATTAAGACATTACTGGACTATGAAGACTTGTCTATTACCGAATATCCTGTTGGATTGGAGTCCCGCGTGGAAGAAGTGATTAAATGTATTGCAAAACAATCTAACAAAGTGTGTATGATAGGGATATGGGGAATGGGAGGATCGGGTAAAACAACCATAGCCAAAGCCACCTACAATCGAATTTGTCGTGAATTCATTGGTAAGTGTTTTATAGAGAATATTAGTTATGCTTGGGATCCAGAAAATAAGAATGAATGGTATGTTGCTTTTCAAGAAAATCTTCTTTCTGATGTCCTAAAATCCAAGTTGGAGGTGAAAAGCGTTGCGATGGGAAGAACTATGATAGAGAACGGATTTTCTGAAAAAAAGTTACTCATTGTGCTTGATGATGTGAATGACTATGACCAATTGGAAAACCTATGCGGGAGTCGTGAATGGTTCGGTCAAGGAACTGTGATAATCATTACAACTAGAAATATTAGCCTGCTGAACCGACGAGAAGTTAGTTATGTTTATGAAACGCAACTTTTGAACGAAAATGAGTCACTTGAGCTTTTAAGTTGGCATGCCTTTAGAGAAGCAATACCAATAAAAGAATTGAATGAACTTGCAAGAGACATAGTTGCTTATAGTGGAGGGCTACCACTAGCTCTTCAGTTCCTTGGTTCCTATTTATGTGATAGGACAAAGAAAGAGTGGGAAAGTGTATTGAGAAAATTACAAATAATTCCCCCGAATAAACTTCTGAACGTATTAAAAATAAGTTTTGACGATTTAAATGCTACGGAAAAGGAGATATTCCTGGATGTATGTTGTTTTTTTATTGGCAAAGAAAGAAACTATGTGACAGAGATATTAAATGGCTGTGGGCTACATTCTGATATTGGAATAACAGTTCTCATAGAACGTGGCCTCATAAAAGTTGAAAGGAACAACAAACTTCAAATGCACCCTTTGTTACGAGACATGGGAAGAGAAATTATTCGACAAGAATGCTCAAAGGAACAGGGGAAAAGAAGTCGATTGTGGTTGCAGGATGCCGTAAAAGATGTATTGAAAGAGAAAACTGTAAGAACATTATTTATATGATTTTGAAAGTGTTTTCTTTCTAAGTGTAATGCATGTGTTGTTAACTTGTTAAACTCAACGTTAAGCATCAATAATCAACAATTATTTATGGATTTCTCATTTGTTTATCTTTGCTATATATTCATCGCAGGGGACAGAAGCTATCCAGGGATTGTCCCTGAAACTTGATTCCAGCAGTAGAGATTGCTTGGAAGCTCGTGCTTTCAAGGAAATGAAGAAATTAAGACTTCTACGACTAGATCATGTACAAGTTGTTGGAGATTATGGGCACATTTCTAAAGAACTGAGATGGATTTGCTGGAGAGGATTTCCTTCTAAATACATTCCAAACAACTTTTATATGGGAAATGTAATTGCAATTGATTTAAGGCATAGTCATCTTAAACTCGTCTGGAAACAACCCCAGGTATTCTTTACGCCCTTTTCTTTTAAAACTAACAGATTAATTACAATAGTATAATTGGTTCTGTTTATAACTATTGCATTTTTTATCTCTCCTAATCTTTTGTCGAAAAACTATGGTTGCAGGTTTTAGAGCGGTTAAAATTCCTTAATCTTAGTCACTCCAAGTACTTGAAAGAAACACCTGACTTTTCAGGACTACCAAGTCTTGAAAAACTCATTCTAAAAGATTGCCCAAATTTATGCGAAGTACACCAATCCATTGGACGTCTCAGGAATCTACTAGTGATAAATTTGAAGGACTGCACAAGTCTAAGCTATCTCCCAGAAGAGGTATATGAGTTGAGATCTTTAAAAATTCTCATTCTCTCTGGTTGTTTGAAGTTTCCCCCTATAGATATAGCAAAGGTGAAATCCTTGGCAACTATAATTGCTGAAAACACAAAACCAAGCGATCATTGATCAATTGTAAGCTATAACAAAATCAGATATAAATCCCAACATGAATTTGAATGATTGTTGGTAAATATTTGTTATTACACTACACGTAGCATTTATTTGTTGTTAGACTAAATTTTAGGAGAATAATAACAATCAATTTGGGAATCATAGTTTGTTTTTTTTACTGCAAGTATTATAAATAATTGGCGGTTGGTAGATATTGAGAATACTAACGTTTATTTTTATTTCCTCTGTTTTGTTTTGCTACCTAACATTATTTTGTAAAACAACAATAGTATCATAAGAACGTTATTCAAATTAGGATGAACCAATATAAAAATTATATTTTTATCAAACCTTTTTATTGTTCGTACATTACTTTATTATTTCTCCTTTCAAGAAGTCTTATAAATGTATTTTATAATAATACCATCGGACGATTCCTCTTTATGTTTGCTTGGCATTTTGAAAATATATGTTCCAAAAGTGTCATTATTAGCTCTTTTCAAATTCTTAATTTCTAGATAATTTGTTCTTTCATTATTCTTCGTTTTTACTACATGAACTTTTCTATTTGATCACATTGGTATATCTCTCTATATAAATGTTAATCCATAGATAAGTAAGATAGGTGCTCTATACATTAATTTTGTTATTAAAATTGAATATAGTTAACTTTTTCAACCATATAAGAGGGGTAAATTGGTTTTCTTTCGTAGACATGTGTCTTTTAAAACTTTTCTCTCAATTTTATCTTACTTAGCGATTAATTTAAACAATTAAAATAGAGTAAGAAAAGAGAGAAATTGCACAAATAATTTTATATTTTCGAATTAAAAGAATCCTACGTCCGGTTGCTAATCTCACAAAGAGATCAGCGTTCCACTATCACAAATTCAATAAACTTTACAATCACACACAAATAACAAGTTTAAGGTTCAGAAAACACCTCTCTTGTTACCACTAGAGATGATACTCACTTCCGCTGAACACCTCATGGGATGAACACCTCCTCTGAATATTTCACAAAGGATGACAGGTTTCACTCAGCAACAGCAGCCGCACTCAATCACACCTATAGTGAAAGTTCTCGCTCTTGCCCACACCAAGTTTCCAAGCCAATTCACAGAGTTACAAAAACCCTAGGTCACACTTCACTTTAGTTCAAAAACGTGTAGTTGTGTGTTTTGAATAAGGGTCTATACTTTCTATATAAAGACTTATTTCAAGGACACCTCCAAAAATCCGTTGTTAGACCTTTCATGCGTGATAGTTGATAATTCCACTTAGGTAATTGATTATGCATTTAATTAATGCACAACGACAAAAAATATGCTCAAAAACTCCAACGGCTAGTCGTGATAATCGATTATTGTAAGTCATAATCAATTTGTAACCAATTATTCTAGAGGCCAAAAGAACTTTTAGCATTTTATAAAACTTTTGTGTGATAATTGATTATCTAAGTAGTTAATCGATTATTGCAGAGTATTTCTGACTCCAAAGAGAATTTTAAAGCATAAGATACAAGGAATCAAAGACTACACTAAGTCTTATATAAAAACTACTTATAACAAAAGCTTTTTACAAATAATACAAGTCTTCATGAGGATCTTCTTGCAATGAGAGTTCTTGTTGAAGTATCTAAAAAACACTAGAAGGGGGGTTGAATAGTGTTAATGGAAAACTTTTCGCAACTCTTCTCATTCTCTCTAGTTGTTTGAAGTTTCCCCCTATAGATATAGCAAAGGTGAAATCCTTGGCAACTATAATTGCTGAAAACACAAAACCAAGCGCCCTTTGATCAATTGTAAGCTATAACAAAATCAGATATAAATCCCAACATGAATTTGAATGATTGTTGGTAAATATTTGTTATTACACTACACGTAGCATTTATTTGAATGATTGTTTTTTTTACTGCAAGTATTATAAATAATTGGCGGTTCGTAGATATTGAGAATAATAACGTTTATCTTTATTTCAACTCGTAAATTCTTTCTCTTTCAGAATTTTATTTCATCTATTAGCGGTTTAGCGGAATGATTAGCGTTTTAACCATAATCTAAGAGGGGCGAATTAGTTTTCTTTCGCAAACATGTGTCTTGCAATTTTCTCTCAATTTTATCTTATTTAACGGTTAAATTTAAACAATTATAATAGAGTAAGGGAAGAGAGAAATTGCACACATAATTTTATACTAGTTCGGATTAAAAGAATCCTACGTCCAAATGCTAATCTCACAAAGAGATCAACGTTCTACCATCACAAAATCAATAAACTTTACAATCACACACAAATAACAAGTTTAATGTTTAGAAAACACTTATCTTGTTACCACAAGAGATGATACTCACTTCTCTTTAATACCTCAAGGGATGAACACCTTCTCTGAATGTTTCACGAAGGATGACAGGCTTCACTTAACAATAACAACTGCATTCAATCACACCTATAATGAAAGTCTCGCTCTTGCCCACACCAAGTTTCCAAGCCAATTCACAGAGTTACAAAAACCCTAGGTCACACTTCACTTTAGTTCAACACCGTGCAGTTGAGTGTTTTGAATGAGGATCTATATCTTCTATATAAAGACTTCTTTCAAGGACACCTCCAAAAATCCTTTGTCAAACCCTTCATGTGTGATAATCGATTATTCCACTTAGGTAATCGATTATACATTTAATGAATGTACAACGGTAAAAAAAGTTCTCAAAAACTCTAACGGATAGTCGTGATAATCAATTATTGTAAGTCATAATCGATTAGCTATAATCGATCATTAGTCTCTAGTAATCGATTATTCTAGAGGCCAAATAGAATTTTTAGCATTTTGTAAAACTTCTCTGTGATAATCGATTACCTAAGTAGCTAATCGATTATTGCAAAGTATTTTTGACTCCAAAGAGAATTTTAAAGCATAATATACAAGGAATCAAAGACTACACTAAGTCCTATACAAAAACTACTTATAACAAAAACAAATAATACAAGTCTTCATGAGGATTGCAATGATAGTTCTTGAGACTTGATTTAGACATCATCAAAACTTCTATGCTTCATCATTTTGCTAACAAACTTTAGATCAAAAGAAATCATACATAAATGAAAGGTATTACCAAATACAAGAGAGTCCAAAGTTATTTACATCTCACTCCAACATATGGAAATTGAGCTCCTCATGAATGATAGAAATAGGTACAAACAAGGAATATAATCCATCTCCTAATCCTCTAAATATGTTCTATTAATTACAGAGGATGTGGGTAGGAAAACTCTTTAGAGTCTCTATCTAATGTGCTCTCAAAAGGGTCTAAAATTCAAGTTCTGAAGTCTCCCTAAACAGATATAGAATCCTGGTGTTTATAAACTCTAACAACATGGCTCCAGCGGTGGTCTGTGGCTCTAGTTGTGAGGTTTCCTTCCTAGGTGAGTTTTTTCCACAGCTTGAGCAATGAGTTCTTGGGCTGAAGCCTCCTGAGATTACTTCATGATGAAATATCCTCTATGGCTTGAGCCATAAGTTAAGGCTTTGAGGTAACCTTCTTTGTTGGTTTTTTCTTATGGCTTAAGATCTTAATTGGAATTGCAGCCGTGTTGTGACAAAATTGTTGAAAAGTGTTTGAATTCTTCTATTTTTCTTCAAAATAAAATTTTGGCCTTTTAAATTCTTCTAGTTTTGCAAAACAAGTAAAATTGGTACCAACAAAAATAAATTTATCGGTAAATTTGAATTGCTAACAAATTTCATCGATGAATTTTGAAATTTGAAATATCGATGAATTTTACTGATGAATTTATTATTGACATAGTTTTTTGTTGGTAATACATATTTTATTTACCGAGAAAAGTTTTTTTCGATGATTTTATGGTTAATTTATATTTCATTTACCGACAATTTTTCTAGCGGTAAATCCATTGATAAAAATAACGACAAATGTGCCGCCCAAGTATCGAAGACGTATAACCTTTAGAACCCTTAGGCTTCTTGAAACGAAGAGCAACCCGCACTTCTCCATTGTAGCTTCAATAAAGCAAAACAAAGAGAGAAGAAGAATGCATCTGCCAGTGGAGAAGAGAAACAGCGCACTTTAATTATTAGAAAAGCAGGCGACCACTGCTCACCACCAAGACTCCCCACTATGACCACCGCAATTGTCGGATCTAGCCGATGCATCACGCCAAAGTACCAAAGAACCAATTAGAGCAGTGTTGCACATCACCATCTCATTTATCAAGCACAAAGAAACACTGCATGTGATAAAGGGAGAACGCTTTTGCTGAGAAACCCCCAAGGAGCTGCTTGGGAATGACGAAGGAGCAGCATAAATCTTGAATTGTCCATATATGCATTTCAAAACACACAGGAACTAAATTGGTACAAAATAAAAATACAGGAATTAAATTCTAACAATTGCAATCACACGTAGCCTCGTAGTGACACGTGGTATCAATAATGCCATTACTACGTGGTCACTGTCAGCTTGACACGTGGTAGATTTTTTTATTTTTCAAAAAATTAAAAAAACAGAATAAAAAATAAAAATAATTTAAAAAATATTTAAAAAAACACAAGCTGACGTGACACCTCATGTTAGTATGAAACTAATGACAATGGTCTAATTGCATAATTTTTTAAAAAATAAAGATTCCATTAAGACAAAAAATAAATGAGAAACATATTTAAGAAAAGTCACCGAAAATAGGATTATCCGAATGATTAAACTTTTAAAAATTAATAAAAATGAAATAATGTGAACAATAACAAAGAGTTTATCAGAATTTATAACTTGTCTTACTCATGATAAATCATGCTTCATTTATTTTAATTAAATTTTGTTATAGAAACTAGTGTAAGTTAATGTTTAGACTGCTCCTCTGTTTCTCAATAATGTGTTGTATTGCTGCTTGGTTTATACATTTACTCTTAAACAATAGATTTCAGTTTCTTTGCATTGTGTTTTCAAATAGCCATTAGTTTTAGCAATGCTTAAATATGGAGAATTCATTGATTTAAAATGGCTTTTTCGGAAGCAGATTGTTATCTAACAAAGATAATTTCTTCACGTAGTTAAAAAAAACGATAAACTCCTTGACACATCTTCATAAGAAACGTAAAGAAAAATTATATAAAGTACCTCACATATGAATGAAAGAATAAAGAAAGCGAAAAACTATGAATTCTAGACAACATCTAATGTTTTCCTTTAAAATCTTAATTAAATATTGTTTAAGTTTTTCCTTTTCTAAATCTTTCTAATAGTTTTGATAGAATATCATAATTTCTTTAAAAATCTTAATCAAACACCAGAAATATTTTAATAAAAAAAACGTTATTTTAAATTTTTCTTTCAAATTGAAAGTGTCTTTCAAAAATTTAACACGCAGTAAGCAAAAAATGAAGTTTGCATACCGAGATGGATTCAGGAGGAAAAATATAAAATATAAATGGTATTTAATTATGGGTGAGTGGGATAACGCACTTCGGCTACATCTAAATCGTATTAATCTTTAAGATTATCGCTTTATCTTTGAAGAGTTGACATCAATTCGATCGATGGAGTTTGCATCTTCTTCTTTATCATCATCATCTTCATCCTTCTTAACATCAGAACCTCATTTCATACACGATGTGTTCATCAACTTTTGGGGAGAAGACATCGGTAGAAAATTCGTTTGTCATCTCCATTCTGTCCTTTTACAATCTCAAGTCAAAACTTTTATTACCCAGGATAATCTGCATGAGAGAATGAAGCGGGAAGAGCACATGCGAGCAATAGGACACACTAAGATTACAATAATCGTTTTCTCCAAATCATACACTGAATCTGCTTGCTGTCTTTTTGAGCTTGATAAAATCATTGAATGCCACGAAACATTTGGCCAAATAGTTCTGCCGTTATTTTACGAGATTGACCCATCGGTTGTACGTCATCTGAAGGGTGATTTTGGAAAAAAGCGTTGGAAGAATCTGCACACAAAAGCTATTCAGGAAAACTACTAGAATATGCGTTGTTCAAGTGGAGCGGTGCACTCACCACAGCTGCAGGTATCGATGGTTGGGATTTCAGAAATTTCAGGTAAGCAAATGAATCCTTCCTACTTTCTTTTGGTTTGAGAGTGAAGGTTGTGATTTAATTTTGGTAACACATTATCATTCATCTTGAAGGCATGATGCAGAACTTGTAGAGCGAATTGTTAGCCACGTTAAGACATTACTGGACTATAAAGACTTGTTTATTACCGAATATCCTGTTGGATTAGAGTCCCGCGTGGAAGACGTGATTAAATGTATTGAAAATCAATCCACCAAAGTGTGTGTGATAGGGATATGGGGAATGAGAGGGTCGGGTAAAACAACCATTGCCAAAGCCACCTACAATCGAATTTATCGTCAATTCATTGCTAAGAGTTTTATTGAGAATATTAGTTATGCTTGGGATCCAGAAAATAAGAATGAACGGTATGTTGCTTTGCAAGAAAATCTTCTTTCTGATGTCCTAAAATCCAAGTTGGAGGTGAAAAGCGTTTGGATGGGAAGAACTATGATAAAGGACGGATTTTCTGAAAAAAAGTTACTCATTGTGCTTGATGATGTGAATGACTATGGCCAATTGGAAAACCTATGCGGGAGTCGTGAATGGTTCGGTCAAGGAACTGTGATAATCATTACAACTAGAAATATTAGCCTGCTGAACCGACCAGAAGTTAGTTATGTTTATGAAACGCAACTTTTGAACGAAAATGAGTCACTTGAGCTTTTAAGTTGGCATGCCTTTAGAGAAGCAATACCAATAAAAGAATTGAATGAACTTGCAAGAGACATAGTAGCTTATAGGGGAGGGCTACCACTAGCTCTTCAGTTCCTTGGTTCCTATTTATGTGATAGGACAAAGGAAGAGTGGGAAAGTGTATTGAGAAAATTACAAATAATTCCCCCGGATAAACTTCTGAACGTATTAAAAATAAGTTTTGACGATTTAAATGCTACGGAAAAGGACATATTCCTGGATGTATGTTGTTTTTTTATTGGCAAAGAAAGAGAGTATGTGACAGAGATATTAAATGGCTGTGGGCTACATGCTGATATTGGAACAACAGTTCTCATAGAACGTGGCCTCATAAAAGTTGAAAGGAACAACAAACTTCAAATGCACCCTTTGTTACGAGACATGGGAAGAGAAATTATTCGTCAAGAATGCTCAATGGAACAGGGGATAAGGAGTCGATTGTGGTTGCAGGATGACGTAAAAGATGTACTGAAAGAGAATTCTGTAAGAACATTACTTATATAATTTTGAAACTTCTTTTGAAAGTGTTTTCTTTCTAAGTGTAATGCATGTGTTGTTAACTTGTTAAACTCAACGTTAAGCATCAATAATCAACAATTATTTATGGATTTCTCAATTGTTTATCTTTGCTATATATTCATCGCAGGGGACAGAAGCTATCCAGGGATTGTCCCTGAAACTGCATTCAACAACTAGAGATTGCTTCAAAGCTCATGCTTTTAAGAAAATGAAGAGACTAAGACTGCTACAACTTGATCATGTGCAACTTAGTGGAGATTATGGGAACATTCCTGAACAACTGAGATGGATTTGTTGGCGAGGGTTTCCATATAAACACATTCCAAGCAACTTTCAATTGCAAAATGTAATTGCAATGGATTTAAAGTATAGTCATCTTCAACTCCTCTGGAAACAACCACTCTTGTTACAACCCCAGGTATTCTTTACGCCCTTTTCTTTTAAAACTCGTAGGTTAATTAAGATATAAATAGTATTATTGCTTCCAGTTCTAACTATTGCATTCTTTTTACATTTACTTCCATAATCTTTTGTAAACTATCTTTGTAGGTTTTAGAGCGGTTAAAATTCCTTAATCTTAGTCACTCCAAATACTTGAAAGAAACACCAGACTTTTCCAGACTACCAAGTCTTCAACATCTCATTCTAAAAGATTGTCCAAGTTTACGCAAGGTACACCAATCCATTGGTGATCTCTCCAATATACTATTGATAAATTTGAAGGATTGCACAAGTCTAAGATATCTCCCAAGAGAGATATATAAGTTGACATCTTTAAAAACTCTCGTCCTATCTGGTTGTTCGAAGCTTGGCTCTATAGATATAACACAGGGTGAAATCCTTGGTAACTATAATTACTTAAAACACAACTGTGAAACAAGCCCTTTGATGAATTGTAAAGCTAAAAGAATATCAGATATAAATCCCAACGTCAATTGAAGGATTTTTGGTAAATATTTGTTGTTAGACTAGTAGCATTCATTTGTTGTTTGACTAAACTTTAGGAGAATAATAACAATCAATTTGGAATCTCAATTTCTTTTTTTTACCGCAAGTATTATAAATAATTGGCGGTTCGTATATATTGAGAATAATAACGTTTACTTTCAAATTGGATATCTCTATACATTAATTTTGGTTTTAAAATTAGATACAGTTAACTTTTTCAACCATTAGCAATGCATGAATATCTCTATTGTTGATTGTAGACGTTAAATTTTTTGCAATTTCTTTTAAAAGTAGAGTATACTCTCTCCATTTTTTAAATTATAAAAATGTTTAAAAATATATGAACTAAATTTTAAATTGTTTAAAATTATAGTTTAGTCTCTAACAATAAACCCTTTAAGTTGTTTCAAATTATGGGACTTAAATTTTTATTTTTAAAAGTTATAGTTCTTTTCAATTATATAGACTAAATTATGAAAAAGTTATAAGAAAATTATAAAAAATAAATTATATATGTTTCCTATAACTAATAAAATTTAAGAAATTATGTTGACCACAACAATTTAAATTCTTTAAAAGTACTTTAGTCTATGACAATAATCTATCTTGACTAGTTGATAAGGACAAAATTGCCCAAGTCAATAAAACTATATTATAGAGATTAAGTATTAGATGAAATAATAATTATTTTATATTCTTATGTGAAATCATCTATTCATCCTAAAAGCAGAACTTATACAAACCATACAATTTAGGTTTTGGTAAGAAGAAACCAAACTCCATAATGTTCATCACTACCTTTAGAAGGAAATAAGTTTCTGTGTAAGAAAAAAGCCCTAAAATACAAAAAACAATTCGTGCAAAGAAAGGAAATATACAAAAGACCTAAAGAAATATAGTGCAAAATGAAGGACACATACAATAATGAGTTATCAGTGTTCCTTGTTGATGATTCTAGAAAAAGAAAGAGCACAATGTTTCAACGTAGATCAAGATCGCTAGAAGAGACTATAGTTAAATGAAAAAGAATAAAAGATTAAAATTGAGAAAAAGGAAAAGGAGAAAATAATTTAAAAAATCTGAGAATGAAATTTAAATTGTTGTTTAATATTGTTATATAAAGTTTGTCCTCATTGGGTCGCTCGACTAAAATATAAAGCTCAATTTCTATCTACTAGTCCAATATATATGAATATATATTGCTCAATTTCTATTTACTATCCCAATAGCTAAAAGCTCAAGGCGGAAGTTAAATAGAAACCTAGACCTTGAGCACTTAAATAGGGGACTCAAATACAAACAAAGAAGGACTCAGAACTTACCTTGATGGTTAATGAGGGAGCTATAATATAGGGCTTCTACACAACTACAAACTCTCCCTCGACGAAGATGCAACAAGCATGAACCTTAGAGAACAACACTCCCTTGATGAATGCTGCTACAATCACGCACTCTCCCTCGACAATAGAAAAACTCATCAGAAACAGGATTAGATTCAATTATAATGGTTAATGTATAACTACAATGTTGTAATGCAATGAATGATTTAAAACCATTGTAGACTCTCAAATCCACTTATAGAGTCAAACTAATGCATGATAGCAAGTGCAAGACAAATTTCAATTCATGAGAAAAGTGAAACAATGCATAGAATGGTAATCCTAGAATGAACAATGTGATCATATGAAGTGCACCAAAATGTAGAAAGCTATGAAAACCAAACCTATAACAGCTACTAATAAAACACATGTACGCTAAGGAATTCAAGATAAACAGTAAATTGGTCCTAAATTGGTAGCAAGCATCATTGTAATAACACAACTTACACACAACCAATTCCAAATTAGCAGTAAGCATCAATGGTAAGCATCATTAAGGCAATCCATTAAACCAATTCCATAACCAAAACAAGAACGCAATCCATTCAACACAGACTTACCTCTTGCAGACCTCCATCGCCAGACCTCCACCACCAGTTTAGGGCTTCTGTGGGGGAAATGGCGGAGGAAACAAACGAAGGTTGGGGCTGACGACTGTTGTGGTTAGGGATGGTGCATAGGAACGGTCGGTGGTGTGGGGGGTTTCAGATTGGGGGAGGTTGCGGGAGAGGGTTTCTAGAAAACGAAAATGAGGGAGAAGGGAAACCAATTTCTGATTTCATAAACTCGATGGACTTACCAACGACCATTGCCCGTCGGTAATGATTGATGACATTTACCGATGGTATTACTGGCAAATATAATCTCCAATAAGTTACAAAGTCCATTATCGACGACCATAGCTCGTTGGTAACTACCCATTCTCTACTTCGCCGATAAATCTGCCCAAAAATGTGTGTTACCAAAAGATCATTCACCGTTGGTAATAATTCGCCGATAATTTTAATAATTCTTGTAGTGAAAGTACTATGACAATAATATATCTTGACTAGTTGATAAGGACAAAAATTACCTTAGTCAATAAAACTATATTACAGAGTTTATGAATATGAAAAGATAACAAAAGGTACTATCATGACATTGCACAAGTACTACCTCAGAAAAAGTATTATCATGATTTCCTCAATCAAAATAACTTCTTGTCCTTGGTTATCATGACATTGCACAAGTACTACCTTAGAAAAGACAATAATTGTTTAAAGGGTAGGTTCAATATTTTGACAAGACAGACTAAAAAAAGTAGTCTCAACAAACATTGATATGCATACTACTATATTTACACAATACATGACATCAAACACAAACATACACTTAATAAGATGGTGTTCAAGAGTCAAACAACAAACAAAAGTAAAACAAACAACTTCAGCCACACTTGTAGAATTCAACATCCTACTACATTGCTGAACATATAAAACTACTACGTGATATTAATTTGTGACATAATATTTTGCTAGTCTACCTTGTAAGACCAACCATGCTTGTCCAAGAATTCCTGAACTGCTTCCATAATTGCCAAGTTTGACACTAACTGTGATTAATCAAGTGGTTCCTGCATGATAAGGTCGAATTTACCCACATGTATAAGAAAGTTGAAGGATTGCACATGAGATTCATTGAAATGGAAAACAATCAATAAGAAGAAACAAGAAAATCAGGTTACCTTCTGAAGGTGTTCAAGAATCACTACTCTCTCATATGTAAGCCCACTTGGAGTGATTCTAGGATCATGAAAAATGTTGAGTGTGATTCTGCAACATAAGTAATCTGGAACCTATGGACTCAATAAGTCATTCAGTGTGATTAATAACATGGCCATTTCTCGGGCACCACAAAGGAAGATTTGATGAAGATTAAGAAAATAAAAGGCATGTACACACCTCAGTAGGTGTATCGGATTCTACAGCTATATTGAAGACTACTTATAAAGCCTCTAATTGTTCTAAATGAGAAGTAGTAAGATCATTTGCAAATCCTTTCGATTGGGAGAATTCGAGAAAATGTTTTTCCCTCAACTCAGACTCGCAAGCTTCTCTTAGACATTAAACACATTTTATTACAACACTTTACATGAACACTATGTAATAATCATTTTCGTTTTTAGTTTTCAATAACAACTTAGTAGCTATGTTTATTTTTTTGAGTAAATACTATTTCTTGGCAGTTATTATTTCATATTTTGTTGTTATTATGTATAAACATTCGACCCTTTTGCACATTTGTGTGGCTATTTAAAGCTACCACCATGAAAGCAAATGTATCTCCTTAGCTATCATAGAAAATATATTAGAGATTAAGTGCAACAACTTTTATTCCATAAAGTGAGTTCAATATTTTTATAGTGTGCGAGTACAACATTTTGTTTTTTTTTTTCAACAAAGTGGTATCAGAGCTTTATGCTCGGAGTACCAAGGAAAGAAAAAAAGCGAGAAAGAGAAAAACATTGTGAGGTAAACACTGAGTGTGCTTGAGTGTCTTGAGAAAAGGGAAAGATGGCTAAAGTAGTCAATGTAATGACCGTGCCATAATTGTCACAAAAGACCAATTATGATAATTGGTCTTTGAAGATGAAGGTTCAGCTAAGATCCCAAGACGAATGGGATATAGTGGAGACTGGGTATCAAGAACCCATGGAGGATGAAAACCAGACGGTGGCACATATTACCACATTGAAGAAGACATGAGTGAGAGATAGAACAACCTTGTACTTTTTATACAATTTGGTGGACAAGACAGTCTTCGAGAAGATAGCAAATGCGACATTTTGAAAAGAGACATGGGAGATTTTGGAAGTGGCATGCGGATAGGGAAATCGTATTAGACAAGTCTGACCATAAGGTTTAGAGGTGAGTTTGAATGTTTTAAGATGTAAGACAAAGAAATGATGGTCGAGTATATAGCTCAGGTAGTAAAGGTGGCAAATCAACTCAGTAGGAATGGAGAACAAATGCTAGCTACTCGGGTTGAGGAGAAAATCTTGAGATTACTTATAATTGATTTTGTGAGCATCATTTGTGCCCTAAAAGAGTCAAAGGATTTGTAAGTTCTCTCGATGAAAGAACTCTTTAGGTCATTGGAAGCCTACGAACGAAGTAGGAGAAAGATGTTGGAACCCTAAGATCAAGCACTACAGGCGCAACTTCAATTGAATGTAACACAGAATACTTATGGCTGAGGTCTAGAGGTAGAGGTCGTGACAGTAGAGGACGAAGAGGCTGAGGAGGTTGTGCTTGGGATGTTGTTGAAGTTGACGCAGATAAGGCGAGGTAGCATAATTGGCATGGTCGTGATCAAGGAAAGGCCATGACGGACAATCTAAATCAAGTATGGAATGCTTCAAGTGTATGAAACATGGCCACTATGCAAACAAATATAAATCAGGGAATTGTTATAATTGTGGTAAGGCCAACCACATCGCATGGTCTTATCATGTTGAAAAGAAAAAAGAGAAGAACCTTCTTACAAAAGAATATGAAAAAGAGATGGGGATAATTTTATTGTCAAAAAGCACTATCAATGTGCTACTATAAAGAAGATCCAAACTTAGGCCATTTTGTACCGAGCAAATGAAGGCCGAGGTGCTTGAGATCGAGCAGGAGACAACCGAGCTACTAAGTGTCGAGCTATTAAAAAGCTCGACAATGAGCTCGAAAATGAAAGAGGAGAGTTCAGAGTTGAAGGTGGAGGATTCAGATGTAGAGCCATGCTTGAAATCAAATGTTGAGAATATTTCTACCAATTCAATTTGGTATCTAGACACTAGGGCAAGCAATCATATATGTGGAGATGAAGTTTTCTTTGATGTACTCACAAAGGTGGACATCAATTTTGTGTCTTTCAGAGATGATTCCAAGGTAGTTGAGAAAGAGTGTGGAATAATCGAACACATACAGAAGGATGGGCAAGTTGGAGAAATTAAGGATGTTTACTATGTTCTCGACCTAAAAAGCAACATTTTAAGCATAGATCGAGTGCTATACTTGAAAGACAAATATGGTCATCTTGCAACATGGGTAGAAATGAAGAAAAATTGGATGTATAAACTGAAGTTTAAGATCTTACAAAAGTGATGCTTGAAGCTAAACATAAAAGATGAAAACATACAAAGTGGAACTTCCGATTTGGACACCTCAACTTTGGAAGCCTGGCCGAGCTATCAAAGAAGGAGTTAGTACTCGGACTACCCGATGTAGAGTTTGATAAGAAATTATGTGAAGAATGCGTATTCAGGAAACACTCTAGATCTAAGTTCCCAAACTTGGCTATGTACAAGTTAGAAAAGCAACTCAATCTTATTCACACAAACTTTTGTGGGCCAATTTCTCCTAGCTCATTCAGCGGTAAGAGGTATTTCATCTCCTTTATAGATGATTTCTCTAGAAAAGCCTAAGTATATTTCTTGTAAGAAAATTCAGAAGCAGTACAGTCATTTAAGATTCATTTGAAAGGACGCTTTTCCCTTCATTCAATTTTCCCTAAGAATTAAATAAGAAGACGGTAGTTAAACTATGAATAGAAGATGGTTTAATTCAGTTCAACAGAAATCAAAGTTTGGAAGAGAGAGATGAGGAATACTCTGATGAACTGGTATGAAGCTCACTGATTCAAAGAAGCACTGCTTATTAAAAATACAAGTTCAAAATGCATGATCTCATCAATTATTTAGCCACAGTTGTATCGGGCAAGTATTGTTATAGGTATGAAGTTCAAAAACCATGAGTGTCTTGATAATGTTCGCCATCTGTCTTGCAGCATCATAAATTTGATGTGATTTCAAGATGGCAGGGTTTACGAGCATTCATAGCATTGTCACACCACGACAATACCAACCAGTTGCCTTAAAAGAATTTCATTATCTATCTTATAATAAAATCAAGAGGTTACCTCATGACATGATGCAAGCTGTATAATGTCCAAACCTTGCTGCTATCATGTTGTTCATACCTACTGGAATTGCGTCAAGACATAGACAAATTGATTAATCTGCATCACATGGATCTATGTGAACCCAAGTTGAAGGAGAATTCCCACAAATGTAAGTTAAAATGTCTCAAAACTTTGACTTCCTTTGTTGTCAGAAAAAAGAAGGTAGATTAAAGGTTTAAGCATTGAAAATTTTGGACATCTACCAGGAAAGTTTTCCATATTAAACCTACGACATCTTGTAGATGCAATAAAGCTTTTCTAGGTAATTTAAAAAATTATGAGCTAATTGAGGAGTTAAAATTGCAACGGGCCTGCAAGATTCACGTGTTGAGAGAGAAATACTTTAGCAGTTGGAACCATAATCAAACTTAAAGCAACTAATCATAAAAGTTTATAGTGGCATCTTCCTTTTGCAACATGGTATTGCTTAGAATAAGTGATTGCGATCATTGTTGGTCACTTCCACACCACTTGGGCAATTACCTTCTTTCAAGCTACTATGGATTGCTAAGCTCAAATCGTTGAAGAAATTTGGAGTTGATTTCTATGGAAGAGGCTTTTCTTTTCAACCATTTGTAAGTCTGAAGGATCTAAAATTTGTGGAACTGTCTGTTGGAATATAAATTGATTTTGTATGTTGGGCCTAAAAGATAAAAGCCCAATATTAGCAAAGGCCCAAATAGCATTATAGAAAATCCTATCTAGAAGGATTCTAGAATGTTCCACAAAAATATCTAGAGATGCTTATCCATAAGATATCTCTAGATAAGTTTAGAATTATAGGAATGTTTTAGAAAGTTCTAGAGAATAAATTATAACCCTTAGATGAATGTTGTGGTGGCAAGATCCTAACCATTGGTTAAGGATGTGCCATTAGTATAAATAGGGGATGATTGTATCATTTGATAACAAGCCAAAAAAGGTTTAGAAGCACTCAATACAAGCCTTTCCTCTTCTCTCAAAATCTTCCAACCTCTCCCAATCTTAAACACTTCCTTCTAGCCTTTAAAGTTTTTCCCAACACTGTCATGCTGGGAGGAAAGGTTTTCTGCAAGTGATATAACTACAGAATTTATTTCTCATGAAGAGTTCTGTATATTCCGTTGTCCCAAACATAAAGGATACTTACCTAGCAACCTTCCGTCCTTAAAAAGACTCAGGGTAGTTGAATGTGACGTACTCGAGTTACAAAACTCAAATCAGGTGGATGACAGCAACCCTTTGGGGGTAACTAAGATTCTTCGGAAGAGTTCATCTCACTCTATATACACTTTTTGGTCCCCAGGTTTATTGTCATTACTCAACTCCTTTACTCTTGGGAATCACCATTTTCTAGAGCTATTTCTTAGGATTCCAACCAACTATAGTTGTCTTCAATTTTTGAATATCAAAACATTTCTATCTCTCAAGTGTTTGCCAGAACAGATTAACACCCTCACAGACCTTCAAGAATTGATTGTTTATGAGCTTCTATGTCTATAGTCATTTGCAGAAGACGGTTTGCCTTTCAATTTACGAAAAGTTGAGCTCTTTTATTGTTGGGCACTCACACTAGCATCCATCACTCAGTGGGGTACTCAGTTTCTTAAGTTTCTTTTAGATGTAAAAATTGGAGGAACGTTCTCGCATATGCCTTGATGGAAAAGCAATTGCTTCCAACTTCTCTTGTGTCATTGTGCATCAGAGACATTTCCTTCTTGAATGGTGTGGGACTTAAAATATCTCATCTCTCTTTAAAACCTAGAGATTCAAAATGTTTGAATCTTATGTTGTTGCCACAAAAGGAATTGATCCCTCTTTCTCTTTCAGTAATTAGCATAAGTGAATATACTATTACGAGAGAGCTATGAAAGGAATGGAGGGATGAGGCCTGGGATTTCCCATATTCCTTGTTTAAAGATCAATAAAGAAGAAATAATGTGGAAAACGTCAAAGGGTTTATCAGAATTTATAACTTGTCTTACTCATGATAAATCATGTTCCGTTTATTTTAATTAATTTTTGTTGTAGAAACTAGTGTAAGTTAATGTTCAGATTGCTCCTCTGTTTCTCAATAATGTGTTGTATTGCTGCTTGGTTTATACATTCACTCTTCAACCATAGATATCAGTTTCTTTGCATTGTGTTTTTAAATTGTCATTAGTTTTAGCAATGCTTAAAGATGGAGAATTCATTGATTTAAAATGATAAATTTTCATGACACAATTTCATAAGAAACGTAAACAAAATTATATAAAGTACCTAACAAACCTGAGGTAAACCTTCCATTAAAATTGTGTTAGAATGAAAGAATAAAGAAAGCGAAAAACTATGAATTCTACACATCTATGTTTTCCTTTAAAATCTTAATTAAATATTGTTTAAGTTTTTCCTTTTCTAAATCTTTTTAATAGTTTTGATAGACTATCATAATTTCTTTAAAAATCTTAATTAAACACCAGAAATATTTTCATAGAAAAAAAAACGTTATTTAAAACTTTTCTTTAAAATTGAAAGTGAATAATTGCAACTCTTAAAGTGTCTTTCTAAAAATTTAAAGCGCGGGTCTCCAAAAATTAAGTATGCATACCGAGATGGGTTCAGGAGGAAAAATATAAAATGGAATTTAGTAAAGTGACATTGGGTGAGTCATAACGCACTTCGAGACTACATCCAACACATATTAATCTTTAACATTATTGCTTTATCTTTGAAGAGTTGGCTTCAATTCCTTCTATGGAGTTTGCATCTTCTTCTTTATCATCATCATCATCTTCATCCTTCTTAACATCAGAACCCCATTTCATACACGATGTGTTCATCAACTTTGGTGGAGAAGAAATCGGTCGAAGGTTTGTTTCTCATCTCCACTCTGTCCTTTTACAAGCTCAAATCAAAACTTTTATTAGCCAGGAGAATCTGCATGACGGAATGAGGCTGGAAGAGCACATGCGAGCAATAGGACACACTAAGATTACAATAATCGTTTTCTCCAAATCATACACTGAATCTGCTTGCTCTCTTCTTGAGCTTGAAAAAATCATTGAATGCCACGAAACATTTGGCCAAATAGTTCTGCCCGTATTTTACGAGATTGACCCATTGGATGTACGTCATCAGAAGGATGATTTTGGGAAAGCGTTGGAAGAAACTGTATACAAAAGCTATTCAGGAGAACAACTGGAACACGCGTTGTCCAAGTGGAGCCGTGCACTCACCACAGCTGCAGTTATGACTGGTTGGGAGCTCAGAAATTTCAGGTAAACAAAATCCTTCGTACTTTCTTTGGTTTGAGAGTGAATGAAGCATAAGTTCAGGTTGTCATTTAATTTTGGTGACACATTATCATTCATCTTGAAGGCATGATGCTGCACTTGTAGACCGAATTGTTAGCCGCGTTAAGACATTACTGGACTACAAAGACTTCTTTATTACCGAATATCCTGTTGCATTATTAGAGTCCCGCGTGGAAGACATGATTAAATGTATTGAAAATCAATCCAGCAAAGTGTGTATGATAGGAATATGGGGAATGGGAGGATCAGGTAAAACAATCATAGCCAAAGCCATCTACAATCGAATTTATCGTGAATTCATTGGTAAGAGTTTTATGGAGAATATTGGTGATGAAAGGTATGTTGCTTTGCAAGAAAATCTTCTTTCTGATGTCTTAAAATCCAAGTTGGAGGTGGAAAGCGTTGGGATCGGAAGAATTATGATCGAGAATGGATTTTGTCAAAAGAAGTTGTTGATTGTGCTTGATGATGTAAATGAGTTTGGCCAATTAGAAAACCTATGCGGGTATCGTGAATGGTTCGGTCAAGGAACTGTGATAATCATTACAACTAGAGATATTAGCCTGCTGAACCGACTCGAAGTTAATTATATTTATAGAATGCATCTTCTGAACGAAAATGAGTCACTTGAGCTTTTCAGCTGGCATGCATTTAGAGAAGGAAAACCAAGAAAAGACTTTGATGAACTTGCAAGAAACGTAGTTGCTCATTGTAAAGGACTACCACTAGCTATTAAGGTCCTTGGTTCCTTTTTACATGATAGGAGAGAAGAAGTGTGGAAAAGTGCATTATCGAAACTAGAAAGAATTCCCATGTATCTAATGCAAGAGGTATTAAAATTAGGTCTTAACGATTTACATGATTGCGAAAAGGATATATTTCTGGATGTATGTTGTTTCTTTATTGGCAAAGAAAGAGACTATGTCACAGAGATATTAAATGGCTGTGGACTGCATGCTGATATTGTAATGACAATTCTCATAGTGCGTGGCCTCATAAAAGTTGAGAGGAACAACAAACTTCAAATGCTTCCTTTTTTACAACACATGGGAAGAGAAATTATTCGTCAAGAATGCCTAGAGAAACCGGGGAAAAGAAGTCGATTGTGGTTTGAGGAAGACGTAGTATATGCACTGAAAAAGAATACTGTAAGAACATTAATTATTTATATGATTTTGAAACTTCTTTTGAAAATGTTTTCTTTTTTAGTGTAATGAATGTTTTGTTAACTGTTAGACTCAATATTAAATATCAATAATCAACAATTACTTAAGGATTTCTCAATTGTTTATCTTTTCTATATTCATCACAGGGGACAGAAGCTATCGAGGGATTGTCCCTGAAACTGCATTCCAGCAGTAGAAATTGCTTGGAAGCTCATGCTTTCAAGAAAATGAAGAGGCTAAGACTGCTACAACTTGATAATGTACAACTTAGTGGAGATTATGGGCACATTTCTAAACAACTGAGATGGATTTGTTGGCGAGGGTTTCCTTATAAATGCATTCCAAACAACTTTCATTTGGAAAATGTGATTGCAATTGATCTCAAGCATAGTCGTCTCCAACTAGTTTGGGAACAACGCGTGGTATTAATTACATGCCCTTTTCTTTTAAAACTAATAGATTAATTACAATAAAAATAGAATAATTGGTTCTGTTTATAACTATTGCACTTTTTATTTTTCCTAATCTTTTGTCGAAAAACTATGGTTGCAGGTTTTAGAGCGGTTAAAATTCCTTAATCTTAGTCACTCCAAGTACTTGATAGAAACCCCTGACTTTTCAGGACTACCAAGTCTTGAACAGCTTATTCTAAAAGATTGCCCAAGTTTGTGTAAGGTACATCCATCTATTGGATATCTCTCCAATATACTAGTGATAAATTTGAAGGACTGTACAAGTCTAAGCTGTCTTCCAAGAGAGGTATATAAGTTGAGATCTTTAAAAACTCTAATCCTATCTGGTTGTTCGAAGCTTGGCCCTATAGATATATCACAAGTCATATCCTTGGTAACTATAATTGCTGAAAACACAATTGTGAATCAAGCTCCCTTTGATGAATTGTAAGCTAATGAATATCAGATATAAATCCCTACGAGAATTTGAAGGATTGTTGGTAAATATTTGTTGTTAGACTACACGTAGCATTTCTTTGTTGTTAGACTAATAACAATCAATCAGGAATCTCAATGTCTGTTTTTATTGCAAATATTATAAATAATTGGCCGTTTATATATATTGAGAATAATAACGATTACTTTTATTTCAACTCGTACATTCTTTCTCTTTCAGAATTTTATTTCCTCAGTTTTGTTTTCCTATCTAACATTATTCTGTAAAATATATTATTATGGAGCCTTTTTATTCAAATTAGTATGAACGAATATAAAAAATATATCATTATCAAGGCTTTTTATTGCACGTACATTACTTTGTTATTACTCCTTTCAAGAAGTCTTATAAATGTATTTTATAAGAATACCATCTGACGATTCCTCTCTATGTTTGCTTGGCCATTTAAAAAAATATTTTCCAAAAATGTCATTATTATCTCTTTTCCAATTCTTTATTTCTAGAGCTAATTTGTTCTTTCATCATTATTCGTTTTTACTACATGAACTTTTTTATCTGATCACATTGGTATATCTCTATATAAATGTTAATCCATACATAAGTAAGATAGGTGCTCTATACATTTATTTTGGTTTTAAAATTGGATACAGTTAACTTCTTCAACCATTAGCAATGCATGAATATCTCTATTGTTGATTGTAGGCGTTAAAAATTTTGCAATTGTTTTTAAAAGTAAAGTATACTCTCTCCATTTTTAAACTTTTAAAAATATTTAAAAATATATGAACTAAATTTTAAATGGTTTAAAATTATAGTTTAGTCTCTAACAATAAACAATTTAAAATTGATTAAAATCTTTTAACTTCAATTTTAAAAATATTTTAGATTTTAAAAAATATTTTAAATTAAAGTCATGTTACGGTAAGAGAATTTCTTCACATTAAAAATCTTATCATCATCTTGAGACGACTTACCCACTTTCGTTATTTCTTCTAAATCTATCCAATTTTAGTAATTTAAAAAAAAAATAAACCATTTTGATGTTTTGCAAACATATTCATATCTACGTGAAAGAAAAATTACGTATTAACCTTCATCCATTTGAATAAAGGAAATGCTTTTTTACTAAAGTTACACCGTCATTAAAAAAAATTAAATTTTGTATTTGTAAAGGACGAGACAGATTGAAAGAAAAATAATAGATGCAACGTGCGTCGATGTCAAAATAATAATAACCTTGAATAAATTAAGTGACCGATGAATAACTTCTTGTCCTTGTTTATCGTGACATGCACAAGTACTATAGCAGAAAAGACAACAAATTTTTAAAGGATAGGTTCAATATTTTGACAAGACAGACTAAAAAAGTAGTCTCAACAAACACTGATATGCATACTACTATATTTACACAATACATGACATCAAACACATATATACACTTAATAAGATGGTGTTCAAGAGTCAGTACGCCATGAAACAGAAAACACAAGTAAAACAAACAACTTCGGCCACGCTTGCAGAATTCAACATCCTGCTGCATTGCTGAACAGATAAAACTACTACATGAACTTAATTTCTGACATAATATTTCGTTAATCTACCTTGTAAGCCCAACCATGTTTGTCCAAGAATGCCTGAACCGCTTCCTTAATGGCCAAGTTTGGCACTAACTGTGATTGATCAAGTGGTTCCCGCGTGATTGGGTCGAATTTACCCACCTGTATAAGAAAGTTGAAGGATTGCACATGGGGTTCATTGAAATGGAAAACATTCTATAAGAAGAAACAAGAAAATCAGGTTACCTTCTGAAGGTGTTCAAGAATCACTGCTCTCTCATATGTAAGCCCACTCAGAGTGATTACAGGATCATGAAAAATGTCGAGTGTGAAAAATTTTATTACATTTCTTGACTTTAGGTATGCAAAAACTAAAGTCAAAGATGTATATGGCCTTAGTTATTTAGCAATCGAGGCCAAATACCCTTTCTCAAATAATATATTGAAATAAATAGCGAGGGTTTTGAAAAATTATGAAAATTTTAGCATAAATTTTGGCCATTATTTTCTAATAACTGAAGCCATATATGTATATGGGTTAGGTTATTTCAAAACTGAAGCCAAATCTTCTCTCCTAGAATAAATAATTAAAAGTAGCATAATTTTAAAAAATTTACACACCTTTTAACTCCAGTTCTGTAATAACCGAATCCAAAAGGGGTATATGGATTCGATTCCTTTGCAATTGAGGCCTATAATTTTACAAAATTTTTAAAATTGCCACTACGTTTTATATGCTTTTTTTCATTCAAAACTGAAGCATATTACCCAAATTAAAAAGCTAAATATGTACTAGTGATTAGAGCTATCAAAACGAACAACTCAGCTCGGCCCAACCTAGCTCACCACGAGTTGCTCACTTAATGAACCAACCCAACTCAACTCACTTGTTAGTAAACTCAAAAAAATTGAGTCCGACCAAACTGACCATGAGTTAGTGAGTTAAACGGTTGGCTAACTTATTTACAGTGAATTATAACCTTTTGTTTTTCAATTTAACTTTTTAATATGTAACCAAAATTTAAAAAAGTACACACGTATTTTAAAATTGGTTTTATTTCTCGTTTTAGATAATAAATAAATCATTCATCCCAAAAATTAAATAATAATATTAAATAAAATATAAATAATCTCAAAAGTCAATGGAAAATATTCATCTTAAAACTTAAACTTCAATGGAATGCAAGTATAAAGGTAGAGAGGGAATAAAGTGTAACGAGGGTGACTCTCCCTCTTGCAATTTTTCTTTTTTTAAAAGTTTGTATGTTTTGTGCTCGACTGTTAAGTTAGGAGTGAAGTAAGTTTTATTTTATTTTTTTTTTATCATGAGTTTAACTTTGGTGAGTGAAGTTGTTAATGGACCAAATTTATTTTTCGCATGCATTGAAATCTTTTAGAACAAAGTTATTTTAAATTTTTTTGAAATCCGAAGTGAATAACTGCAACCCTTAAAGTGTCTTAAATTCAACGAGAAGGTGGCAAATGAAGTATCCTCACTGAGGTGTGTCCAGGAAGAAAGTATAAAACATGTATGGAATTTAATGCACAGTCATTCATTATTAGTGGTTCGTAACGCACTTCGAGGACTACAAATAAATGGAGTCTATTATTTTTCACCAACTATTTTTCCTTCCTAAGGAAAGAAAATCTGAAGGCTCTATATCATATTTTCAACTTTTTTTATTATCATTTTCTATTTTATTGCAACCGGTGATTCTTCAACAAATTTTAAATTTTGATGCAAAATATATAATATTATATCCACAAATTTCTGATCAGACTCTAGTATGAGATGACATCTTTAACATTAGTGCTTTACCTTTGAAGAGTTGACCTCAATTCCTTGGATGGAGTTCGCTTCTTCTTCATCATCTTCATCCTTCCTAAAATCAGAACCCCATTTCATATACGATGTATTCATTAACTTTGGGGGAGAAGACATCGGTAGGAAGTTGGTTTCTCATCTCCACTCTGTCCTTTTACAAGCTCAAGTCAAAACTTTGGTTAACGAGGAGAATCTGCAGGAGGGAATGAAGCTGGAAGAACACATGGGAGCAATAGCAGTCTCTAAGATTGCAATAATCGTTTTTTCCAAAACATACACTGAATCCACATGCTGTCTTCTTGAGCTTGAAAAGATTATTGAATGCCTCGAAACTTTTGGCCAAGTAGTTCTGTCCGTATTTTACGAGATTGAACCATTGGATGTACGTGATCAGAAAGATGATTTTGGCAAAGCGTTGGAAGAAACTGCAAAAAAAAGCTATTTAGGAGAACAACTGGAACATGCGTTGTCCAGGTGGAGACGTGCACTCACCACAGCTGCAAGTATGACTAGTTGGGATGTCAGAGATTTCAGGTAAACAAATGAATCCTTCCTACTTTCTTTCGTCTGAGACTGAATGAAGCATATGTTAAGGTTGAGATTTAATTTTAGTAACACATTATCATTCCTCTTGAAGGGATGATGCTGAACTTGTGGAGGTAATTGTTAGGCACGTTCAGACATTACTGGACTATAAAGACTTGTTTATTACCGAATTTCCTGTTGGATTAGAGTCCCGCGTGGAAAAGGTTATTGGATGTATTCAAAATCATGACACCAAAGTCTGTATAATAGGGATATGGGGAATGGTAGGAACGGGTAAAACTACCATAGCCAAAGCCATCTACAATCGTATATATCGTCTATTCATTGGTAAGAGTTTTATTGAAACTATTAGAGAGTTTTGGTGTCTATTATATAGAACATATGTTGATTTGCAAGAACATCTTCTTGATGATGTCCTTAAATACAAGTTTGAGTTGGAAAACGACGAGATGGGAAGAACCATGATCAAGACTAAATTCTCCCGAAAAAAGTTACTCATTGTGCTTGATGATGTGAGTGAGTTTGGCCAACTAGAAAACCTATGCGGGAATCGCGAATGGTTTGGTAGGGGAACTGTGATAATCATTACAACTAGAGATGCTAAAATGCTAAACAGACTGAAAGTTAATTATGTTTATAAAATGGATGCTATGAACAAAAATGATTCCCTTGAGCTTTTAAGTTGGCATGCCTTTGGAGAAGCAAAACCAAGAAAAGAATTGAATGAAATTGCAAGGAACATGGTTGCTAATTGTGGAGGACTACCACTAGCCCTTAAGGTCCTCGGTGGATGGACAATGCAAATTCCCTATGTTCAAGTTCAAGAATGGAAATATGTATCGTTACGACTGCCAAATGCCTTTGCTCGAGTTAGAGAGAAATTGAAAATAAGTTTTGACGGTTTAGGTGACATGGAAAAAGATATATTTCTTGATGTATGTTGTTTCTTTATTGGTAAAGAGAGAGGCTATGTCACAGAGATACTAAATGGCTGTGGACTACATGCTGATATTGGAATAACAGTTCTCATAGAACGTGACTTCATAAAAGTTGAAAGGAACAACAAACTTGAAATGCATCCTTTGTTACGAGACATGGGAAGAGAAATTACTCGTCGGGATTGGCCACAGGAACCGGGAAAAAGGAGTCGATTATGGTTTCATGAAGATGTAAAAGATATCCTGAAAACAAAGAGTGTAAGAACATTCTTTATATGATTTTGAAAGTGTTTTCTTTTTCAGTGGGATGCATGTGTTGTTAACATTTTAGACTCAGCATTAAGTATCAATGATTAACTGATATTGAGAAATTTCTTAATTGTATCTCTTTGATATATTCATCACAGGGAACAAAAGCTACGCAGGGATTGTCCCTGAAACTGCATTCAACCAGCAGAGCTTGCTTTGAAGCTCAAGCTTTCAAAAATATGAAGAGTTTAAGATTGCTACAACTGGATCATGTACAACTTACTGGAGACTATGGCTATCTTTCTAAACAACTCAGATGGATTTGTTGGAAAGGGTTTCCTTCTAAATACATTCCAAACACCTTTTGTATGGAAAGTGTGGTTGCAATGGATTTAAAGCATAGTCATCTTCAACTCCTCTGGAAGCAACCACTCTCGAACCAACCCCAGGTATTCATTACATTCCCTTTTCTTTAAATACTCACAGGTTAATTAAAATAGAATAGTATCATTGCATTTTTTTTTTATTTTCTTCTCTAACCTTCTGTAAAAAACTATCTTTATAGGTTTTAGAGCGGTTAAAATTCCTTAATCTTAGTCACTCCAAGTACTTGAGAGAAACACCTGACTTTTCAATACTACCAAGTCTTGAACAGCTCATTTTAAAAGATTGTCGAAGTTTGTGCAACGTACACCCATCCATTGGAGATCTCTGCAATCTGTTTCTGATAAATTTGAAGGACTGCACAAGTCTAAGTTGTCTCCCAAGAGAAGTATATAAGCTGAAATCCTTAAGAACTTTCATTCTCTCTGGTTGTTTCAAGATTTTCATATTGGAAGAAGATATAGTGCAGTTGGAATCCTTGATAACTCTAGTTACTGAAAATACAGTTGCTGAAAGTACGGCTGTGAAACAATTGCCCTGTTCAATTGTAAGCTCAAAAAGCATTGGATATATATCTCTACGTGGATTTGAAGCATCGTCACATAATATTTTTCCTTCAATCATTCGGTCTTGGATGTCACCAATTGTGAATCCACAATCTTATATTAGCCCGTATTGCATGGATATGGAGAATAATAATGAGCGCGACCTTGCCCCATTGCTCAGCGTCCTTGCAAATATTCGAACTGTTCTGGTTCAATGTGACACGGAGGTTCAACTATCAAAGCAAGTAAAGAAAATTCTTGTCGAATGCAGTGTAAATTTTACGGAGTCAAGAATTTCAAAGCGTCATTTGAGGTTTTCTTTGAATTGTGTTGGAAGTTACAATGATTTCTTCAACACTCTCAGCAATAGCGTTTCTGAGGTTCTTTCTCTAGCTCTGGCCTTTTGTGCATACCTTCATCATTTACTTTAGATATTAGCTAAGACAACAGGAAATGATAATACACTATGCAAAGGAAACTACAGACCTTACCTCTCTCCAACTGTTGTTTCTATAATTTCAATGCTTCATTTAAAAAATACCTGACTTTAATGATGAACGAGACAAATGATCATGCTACACTTGAATTGTGTTTGTTAGATTCCCATTAAGAACAATGATATAGTGGAAATATAAGTTGAAAGGGCCGTAAACAAAAATGTACAGCAAAATTATGAACAATTTGGTTAAATTTGATTTGTGTTTACATTGCAACTTGATTAAAAAGCCTATTTTTGTGTTTTCCATGCTTATCGAGACTGGGACTAATAGAAATGGTTGGGACAATAAATATTTTTAATTTTTTTGTAATGATAAAATAATGATTGTAGTTCATCATTTACTTTGTTCACTTGAATAGATTTGGGGAAGAGTGGTTGAATGGATTTGAGAGGATTTCAAGGTAATTTTTTTGTTGTTTATTTGAGTGGATTTAAAGGTAAATGAGAGTGAATTTGGAAGTAAATTTTTTTAATCTGTCACATCAATCAAATCTTACACTAATTCTCACAAATTTTACTTCCAAATCCACTCAAATAAACAACAAAAAAATTTACCTTCAAATCCTCTCAAATTCATTCAATCACTCTTCTTCAAATCCATTCAAGTGAACAACTTAAAGAGCAAAACTTATACATGACTAAGCCTTTGATCTACTGGTACAGGGATTGGCAAGCAGTGAGTCTTATGATTTTTCTCTTCCAGGTGACAACTATCCTTACTGGTTGGTCCATATGGGTGAGGGACATTCTGTTTCTTTCACTGTGCCTCAGAATAGTGACATGAAGAGAATGATTATATGTGTTGTTTATTTATCAACCCCTGGAATCATGGCTACTGAATGTCTAAGAAGTGTCTTAATTGTTAATTACACAAAGTGCAAATTACAGATACACAAACATGGCTCAGTAATTTCCATTAACGATGATGATTGGCATGGCATAATGGCAAATTTAGGATCAGGAGAGAAGGTGGAGATTTTTTTGACTTTTGATCATGGACTGGTCCGTCTGTATGATATGTGGTGAATCAAATTTTGAAATAAAGCCTTGCAAGCCAAAGGAAAATACCTTAAAGAAATTCATTAAAAACATGGTAATGTGTGACTTCCGGTAAATTAATGTTCTTCTTTTAGAACATAACATGTCCCCTAGTTATGAGGTCTGAGAATGGAGAGTTGTGTGTTGGGATTCGGAGGGCAAAGAAGGGAATCGGGTTTGAGGTTTGGAACTCTACTTCTGGTTCAGGGTCTGGAAGTATCGGTGGAAGTGGGAATTGTGGGATTGGTCCTTATGGGCCTTTCCTTTTTTTCTTGAGAGAGGAGAACAAGAGCTTAAGGAATGGTGGCGGCGGTGGTGGTGGTGGGAATTTGAGTGGCAGGGCCAAAGTGAGGCCTGAGGCTGTTGTTGAAGTAGTGACCCTGGCTGCTGCTAACAAACCTTTTGAGGTTGTTTATTATCCAAGAGCCAGTACTCCTGAGTTTTGCATTAAGGCTTCTTCTGTAAGGGCTGCTATGAGAATTCAGTGGTGTTCTGGGATGAGGTTCAAGATGGCCTTTAAGACTGAGGATGCTTCCAGAATAAGCTGGTTCATGGGAACCATTGCTTCTGTTCAGACTCTTATGTGACTGTTTTTTTTTCTTTTTATTGCTTGGTATGTGACTGTGTGATTGTAAGCAAATATGTTTGGTTCTGATGTTAATCCACCTATAACATTCTGTGTTTTCGCATGAGATTTCTCATGGACGTTCCTAGGCTTAAATTGCAGTTACTTAGTATGCCTATGGAGGCAATCTGGAAACATAAGTTGTGTTCCTTGAAGGTGTGTTTGCCTACTATAGTAGTGGAATTTCTCATATGATGGCTTCTGGAATTGATTAGCTGAGTAGACACTGATTTTGGTGATGAGACAAAAGGGACTGGAAACACCATAAGCCTGGGGGAATATACTGCCTCGGTTCCCCTGAACCGAGGCATAAAGTCTTACAGAAAAGAAAAATTAAAAAGAAAAACAAAAACTTTACTACTTCGGTTAATGTTGAACCGAGGCGAAATCCTGTCATTTTATGCCTCAGTTCTCAACCGAGACCAAAAGTAGCAGACTTTTGGTCTCGTCTGGATATGCCTCGGTTCGGGAACCGCTGCCTATAGACAAAAATAACCGCTGTCGTTTCCCCTGTCTGTACTAATGAGCCATAGTGACTCTTCAACAATGACATCTTTATCCGTTGGATGTCGACAATACATTCTTCAAAGTCGATTTGCAATAAGAGATTTATGCAAAGCAACCTCCTAAATTTATTGCTCAGGGGAATCTTCTAAGTTGGTATTTCATCTTTTATGTTGTCTTCACAAATAATTAACTATTTGTCTTCCCAAATAATTTCTATGTGCATCATAGACATTTCTTTCTTGAATTGTATGGAACTTAAACATCTCACCTATCTTTAAAATCTACTGATTGCAAACTGTTTGAACCTTAAGTTGTTGCCACAAAAGGAATTGATCCCTCTCTCTCTCTTTCTGCAATTAGCATAAGTGAATATCCTCTGTTACAAGAGAGTTGTATGAAAGGAATGGAGGGATGAACCTGGCCTAGGATATCCCACATTCCTTGTTTAAAGATCAATAAAGAAGAAATAATAATGTCAACAACGACAAAGACTTTATCAGAATTTATAACTTATCTTACTCATGATAAATCATGTTTCATTTATTTTAATTAAATTTTGTTGTTGAAACTAGTGTAAGTTAATGTTCAGTCTACTCCTCTGTATCTCAATGATGTGTTTTATTGCTGCTCGGTTTATACATTCACTGTTTAGATTTCAGTTTCTTTGCATTGTGCTTTTAAATAGTCATTAATTCTAGCAATGCTTAAAGATAAAGAATTCATTCATTTAAAATGGCTTTTTTGGGTAGAAGTTTATCATCTAACAGAGATATTTTTTTTTTCACGTAATTAAGGAAATGGTAAACTCCTTGTCACAGCATCACAAGAAAGGTAAACAAAAATTATAAAAAATGACCTAACAAACAAGAGGTAAACCTTCCATTAAAAATTTAAGATGTCTTCTGGAAATATATTTTTGCTTGACATAAGCACTTTAATCTATTAAACCAATTTTCAGTGGTAGCCATCCTTTTTGTGTTAGAATGAAAGAATAAAAAAAGCGAAAAACTACGAATTCCACGCAAGATATATTGTTTTTCTTTAAAATATTAATTAAATATAATTTAACTTTGTCGTTTTCTAAATGTTTTTAATAGTTTTAATAGAATACCATAATTTCTTTAATTGATCACCGTATATATTTTAGTAAAAAAAAGGAATTTGAAATTTTTCTTTGAAAGTGTATATGGACGAGTCATCACACACTTCGAGACTAGATGTAAAACATATTAATCTTTATTGCTTTATCTTTGAAGAGTGGACTTAACTTCATCTATGGAGTTTGCATCTTCTTCTTTATCATCATCATCTTCATCCTTCTTAACATCAGAACCCCATTTCATACACGATGTGTTCATCAACTTTGGTGGAGAAGACATCGGTAGAAGGTTTGTTTCTCATCTCCATTCTGTCCTTTTACAATCTCAAGTCAAAACTTTTATTAGCCAGGAGAATCTGCATGAGGGAATGAAGCTGGAAGAGCACATGCGAGCAATAGGACACACTAAGATTACAATAATTGTTTTCTCTAAATCATACGCTGAATCTGCTTGCTGTCTTCTTGAGCTTGAAAAAATCATTGAATGCCACGAAACATTTGGCCAAATAGTTCTGCCCGTATTTTACGAGATTGGCCAATTGGATGTACGTCATCAGAAGAATGATTTTGGAAAAGCGTTGGAAGACACTGCACACAGAAGCTATTCAGGAGAACAACTGCAACATGCGCGGTCCACGTGGAGCAGTGCACTCAATAGAGTTGCAGGTATGACTGGTTGGGATGACAGAGATTTTAGGTAAACAAATGAATCCTTCCTACTTTCTTTGGTTTGAACCTGAATGAAGCATATGTTAAGGTTTTGTTTTAATTTTGGTAACACTTTATCATTCATCTTGAAGGCATGATGCAGAACTTGTAGAGCGAATTGTTAGCCGCGTTAAGACATTACTGGACTATAAAGACTTGTTTATTACCGAATATCCTGTTGGATTAGAGTCCCGCGTGGAAGACGTGATTAAATGTATTCAAAATCAATCCACCAAAGTGTATATGATAGGAATATTGGGAAAGAGAGGGTCGGGTAAAACAACCATAGCCAAAGCCATCTACAATCGAATTTATCGTGAATTCATTGCTAAGAGTTTTATTGAGAATATTACTTATGCTTGGCATGCAGAAAATAAAGATGAAAGGTATGTTGCTTTGCAAGAAAATCTTCTTTCTGATTTCCTAAAATTCAAGTTGGAGGTAAAACGCGTTGGGATGGGAAGAACTATGATCGAGAATAGTTTTTCTCGAAAAAAGTTGCTCCTTGTGCTTGATGACGTGAATCAAATTGGCCAATTAGAAAACCTATGGGGGAGTCTTCGATGGTTCGGTCAAGGAACTGTGATAATCATTACAACTAGAAATGCTAGCCTGCTGAACCGACTCAAAGTTAATTATGTTCATGAAACGCATCGTTTGAACGAAAATGAGTCACTTGAGCTTTTTAGTTGGCATGCCTTTAGAAAAGTAAAACCAAGAAAAAAAAGGAGTGAACTCGCAAGATTCGTCGTATTTTATTGTGGAGGACTACCTCTAGCTCTTCAGTTACTTGGTTCCTGTTTATGTGATAGGACAATAGAAGTGTGGGAAAGTGTATTGTTGAAACTAAAAGGAATTCTCCCGAATGAACAACTTCTGAACTTATTATTAAAAATAAGTTTTGATAATTTACGTGATACGGAAAAGGATATATTTCTGGATGTATGTTGTTTCTTTATTGGCAAAGAAAGAGACTATGTGACAGAGATATTAAATGGCTGTGGACTACATGCTGATATTGGAATAACAGTTCTCATAGAGCGTGGCCTCATAAAAGTTGAAAGGAACAACAAATTTCAAATGCATCCTTTGTTACAAGAGATGGCAAGAGAAATTATTCGTCAAGAATGCCCAGAGGAACCGGGGGAAAGGAGTCGATTGTGGTTGCAGGATAACGTACAATATGTACTGAAAGAGAATACTGTAAGAACATTATTTATACAATTTTGAAAGTGTTTTCTTTATTAGTGTAATGCATGTGTTATTAACTTGTTAAACTCAACATTAAGTATCAATAATCAACAATTATTTATGGATTTCTCAGTTGTTTATCTTTGCTATATTCATCACAGGGGACAGAAGCTATCGAGGGATTGTCCCTGAAACTGCATTCAACAACTACAGATTGCTTCAAAGCTCATGCTTTTAAGAAAATGAAGAGACTGAGACTGCTACAACTTTATAATGTTCAACTTACTGAAGAGTATGGGAACATTTTTGAACAACTGAGATGGATTTGTTGGCGAGGGTTTCCATATAAACACATTCCAAGCAACTTTCAATTGCAAAATGTAATTGCAATGGATTTAAAGTATAGTCATCTTCAACTCCTCTGGAAACAATCACTCTGGAAGCAACCCCAGGTATTCTTTACGCCCTTTTTTTTTTAAAACTCCTGGGTTTATTAAGATAGAAATAGTATTATTGGTTCCAGTTCTAACTATTGCATTCTTTTTACATTTACTTCCCTAATCTTCTGTAAACTATTTTTGTAGGTTTTAGAGCGGTTAAAATTCCTTAATCTCAGTCACTCCAAATACTTGAAAGAAACACCAGACTTTTCGAGACTACCAAGTCTTGAACAGCTCATTCTAAAAGATTGTCCAAGTTTGCTCAAGGTACACCAATCTATTGGTGATCTCTCCAATATACTAGTGATAAATTTGAAGGATTGCACAAGTCTAAGATATCTCCCAAGAGAGATATATAAGTTGACATCTTTAAAAACTCTCGTCCTATCTGGTTGTTCGAAGCTTGGCTCTATAGATATAACACAGGTGAAATCCTTGGTAACTATAATTACTTAAAACACAACTGTGAAACAAGCCCTTTGATGAATTGTAAAGCTAAAAGAATATCAGATATAAATCCCAACGTGAATTGAAGGATTTTTGGTAAATATTTGTTGTTAGACTAGTAGCATTCATTTGTTGTTTGACTAAACTTTAGGAGAATAATAACAATCAATTTGGAATCTCAATTTCTTTTTCTTACTGCAAGTATTATAAATAATTGGCGATTCGTATATATTGAGAATAATAACGTTTACTTTCAAATTGGATATCTCTATACATTAATTTTGGTTTTAAAATTGGATACAGTTAACTTTTTCAACCATTAGCAATGCATGAATATCTCTATTGTTGATTGTAGACGTTAAATTTTTGCAATTTCTTTTAAAAGTAGAGTATACTCTCTCCATTTTTTAAATTATAAAAATGTTTAAAAATATATGAACTAAATTTTAAGTTGTTTAAAATTATAGTTTAGTCTCTAACAATAAACCCTTTAAGTTGTTTCAAATTATGGGACTAAAATTTTATTTTTTTAAAAGTTAAAGTTAGTTTTTTTCAATTATATAGACTAAATTATGAAAAAGTTATAAGAAAATTATAAAAGATAAATTATATATGTTTCCTATAACTAATCATAAGAACTAATAATTAAAAGTTAAGAAATTATGTTGACCACAACAATTTAAATTCATTAAATGTACTTTAGTCTATGACAATAATCTATCTTGACTAGTTGATAAGGACAAAATTGCCCAAGTCAATAAAACTATTATAGAGATTAAGTATTAGATGGAATAATAATTATTTTATATTCTTAAGTGAAATCATCTATTCATCTTAAAAGGAGAACTTATGCAAACCATACAAAAGGTTTTGGTAAGAAGAAACCAAACTCCATAATGTTCATCACTACCTTCAGAAGGAAAAATAAGTTTCTTTGTGTGAAAAAAAAAAAGCCCTAAAATACAAAAAACAATTCGTGCAAAGAAAGGAAATATACAAAAGACCTAAAGAAATGCAGTTCAAAATGAAGGACACATACAATAATGAGTTATCAATGTTCCTTGTTGATGATTCTATAAAAAAAGAAAGAGCACAATGTTTCAACGTAGATCAAGATCGCTATAAGAGACTATAGTTAAATGAAAAAGAATAAAAGATTAAAATAGAGAAAAAGGAAAAAGAGAAAAAAATTTAAAAATCTGAGAATGAAATTGAAAATTTTGTTTAATATTGTTATATATATTAACATTATAATAATTAAAGAAAGTAGAAGCTGAAAGAGATTGCTTGCTTCCCAGGATGAAAAAACATGATAAAAACGGGACATTGTGCCCCAATTTTTTAAACATAACTTTAATATTTTCTTCCTATTCTTCCATTTATGGCATATGAGTGCATGATACGAGAACAATGATTTCAAGGAGTTATTTATGAATATGAAAAGATAACAAAAGGTAAAATAAAAACAGGATACAAGACCATTTTTTTTATTTTGATAACTATCAAACACGGCAAATGGTGCAATGTTTTTTTCAATCATCGAAATAAGAAAATTTTCAAAAAGATCACAAAATTATATAAATT